>NW_025758888.1:0-4897 GCF_021184085.1 Oncorhynchus gorbuscha | reverse complement strand
TACCGTATGGACCGATGTACAGCAGGACTTTAGTTAGCCTGCTACCGTATGGACCGATGTACAGCAGAACTTTAGTTAGCCTGCTACCGTATGGACCGATGTACAGCAGAACTTTAGTTAGCCTGCTACCGTATGGACCGATGTACAGCAGGACTTTAGTTAGCCTGCTACCGTATGGACCGATGCACAGCAGGACTTTAGTTAGCCTGCTACCGTATGGACCGATGTACAGCAGAACTTTAGATTAGCCTGCTACCGTATGGACCGATGTACAGCAGAACTTTAGTTAGCCTGCTACCGTATGGACCGATGTACAGCAGAACTTTAGTTAGCCTGCTACCGTATGGACCGATGTACAGCAGAACTTTAGTTAGCCTGTCTACCGTATGGACTGATGTACAGCAGGGCTTTAGTTAGCCTGCTACCGTATGGACCGTTGTACAGCAGGACTTTAGTTAGCCAGTCTACCGTATGGACCGATGTACAGCAGGGACTTTAGTTAGCCTGCTACCGTATGGACCGTTGTACAGCAGGACTTTAGTTTGCCAGCTACCGTATGGACCGATGTACAGCAGAACTTTAGTTAGCCGTCTACCGTATGGACCGATGCACAACAGAACTTTAGTTAGCCGTCGACCGTATGGACCGATGTACAGCAGAACTTTAGTTAGCCAGCTACCGTATGGACTGATGTACAGCAGAACTTTAGTTAGCCAGCTACCGTATGGACAGATGTACAGCAGGACTTTAGTTAGCCAGCTACCGTATGGACCGATGTACAGCAGGACTTTAGTTAGCCTGCTACCGTATGGACCGATGTACAGCAGGACTTTAGTTAGCCTGCTACCGTATGGACCGATGTACAGCAGAACTTTAGTTAGCCTGCTACCGTATGGACCGATGTACAGCAGAACTTTTAGTTAGCCTGCTACCGTATGGACCGATGTACAGCAGAACTTTAGTTAGCCTGCTACCGTATGGACCGATGCACAGCAGAACTTTAGTTAGCCTGCTACCGTATGGACCGATGTACAGCAGAACTTTAGTTAGCCTGCTACCGTATGGACCGATGTACAGCAGGACTTTAGTTAGCCTGCTACCGTATGGACCGATGCACAGCAGGACTTTAGTTAGCCTGCTACCGTATGGACCGATGTACAGCAGAACTTTAGTTAGCCTGCTACCGTATGGACCGATGCACAGCAGAACTTTAGTTAGCCTGCTACCGTATGGACCGATGTACAGCAGGACTTTAGTTAGCCTGCTACCGTATGGACCGATGTACAGCAGAACTTTAGTTAGCCGTCTACCATATGGACCGATGTACAGCAGGGCTTTAGTTAGCCTGCTACCGTATGGACCGTTGTACAGCAGGACTTTAGTTAGCCAGCTACCGTATGGACCGATGTACAGCAGAACTTTAGTTAGCCGTGCTACCGTATGGACCGATGCACAGCAGAACTTTAGTTAGCCAGCTACCGTATGGACGGATGTACAGCAGGACTTTAGTTAGCCTGCTACCGTATGGACCGATGTACAGCAGGACTTTAGTTAGCCGTCTACCATATGGACTGATGTACAGCAGGGCTTTAGTTAGCCTGCTACCGTATGGACCGTTGTACAGCAGGACTTTAGTTTGCCAGCTACCGTATGGACCGATGTACAGCAGGACTTTAGTTAGCCTGTCTACCGTATGGACCGATGTACAGCAGAACTTTAGTTAGCCGCCACCGTATGGACCGATGTACAGCAGAACTTTAGTTAGCCTGCTACCGTATGGACCGATGTACAGCAGGACTTTAGTTAGCCGTCTACCGTATGGACAGATGTACAGCAGGACTTTAGTTAGCCTGCTACCGTATGGACCGATGCACAGCAGAACTTTAGTTAGCCTGCTACCGTATGGACGGATGCACAGCAGAACTTTAGTTAGCTGTCTACCGTATGGACTGAAGTACAGCAAGACTTTAGTTAGCCAGCTACCGTATGGACCGATGTACAGCAGGACTTTAGTTAGCCTGCTACCGTATGGACCGATGTACAGCAGAACTTTAGTTAGCCAGCTACCGTATGGACCGATGTACAGTAGAACTTTAGTTAGCCGTCTACCGTATGGACCGATGCACAGCAGAATTTTAGTTAGCCTGCTACCGTATGGACCGATGCACAGCAGAACTTTAGTTAGCCGTCTATCGTATGGACCGATGTACAGCAGAGCTTTAGTTAGCCTGCTACCGTATGGACCGTTGTACAGCAGGACTTTAGTTTGCCAGCTACCGTATGGACCGATGCACAGCAGAACTTTAGTTAGCCTGCTACCGTATGGACCGATGTACAGCAGGACTTTAGTTGGCCAGCTACCGTATGGACCGATGTACAGTAGAACTTTAGTTAGCCGTCTACCATATGGACCGATGTACAGCAGAGCTTTAGTTAGCCTGCTACCGTATGGACCGTTGTACAGCAGGACTTTAGTTAGCCGTCTACAGTATGGACAGATGTACAGCAGGACTTTAGTTAGCCTGCTACCGTATGGACCGATGCACAGCAGAACTTTAGTTAGCCTGCTACCGTATGGACGGATGCACAGCAGAACTTTAGTTAGCTGTCTACCGTATGGATCGAAGTACAGCAAGACTTTAGTTAGCCAGCTACCGTATGGACCGATGTACAGCAGGGCTTTAGTTAGCCTGCTACCGTATGGACCGTTGTACAGCAGGACTTTAGTTTGCCAGCTACCGTATGGACAGATGTACAGCAGGACTTTAGTTAGCCTGCTACCGTATGGACCGATGTACAGCAGGACTTTAGTTAGCCGTCTACCATATGGACCGATGCACAGCAGAACTTTAGTTAGCCGTCTACCGTATGGACCGATGTACAACAGAACCTTTAGTTAGCTGTCTACCGTATGGACCACAGTCACCCTGTAGGACTTTAATTAATAGCTACCGTATGGACGATGTACAGCAGAATTTTTATTAGCCTGCTACCGTATGGACCGATGTACAGCAGAACTTTAGTTAGCCTGCTACCGTATGGACCGATGTACAACAGAACTTTAGTTAGCTGTCTACCGTATGGACCGATGTACAGCAGGACTTTAGTTAGCTAGCTACCGTATGGACAGATGTACAGCAGGACTTTGTTAGCCTGCTACCGTATGGACCGATGTACAGCAGAACTTTAGTTGGCCGTCTACCATATGGACCGATGTACAGCAGAACTTTAGTTAGCCGTTTACCGTATGGACCGATGTACAGCAGAACTTTAGTTAGCCGTCTACCGTATGGACCAGTGTACACACCAGAACTTTAGTTAGCTGTCTACCGTATGGACCGATGTACAGCAGGACTTTAGTTAGCCTGCTACCGTATGGACCGATGCACAGCAGACCTTTGGTTAGCCTGCTACCGTATGCCGATGCACAGCAGAACTTTAGTTAGCCTGCTACCGTATGTACCGATGTACAGCAGAACTTTAGTTAGCCTGCTACCGTATGGACCGATGCACAGCAGACCTTTAGTTAGCCTGCTACCGTATGGACCGATGTACAGCAGAACTTTAGTTAGCCTGCTACCGTATGGACCGATGTACAGCAGAATTTTAATTAGCCTGCTACCGTATGGACCGATGTACAACAGGACTTTAGTTAGCCTGCTACCGTATGGACCGATGCACAGCCCAGGACTTTAGTTAATACTTTGCCGTATGTGGACCGATGTACAGCAGAACTTTGGATTAGCCTGCTACCCCGTATGGACCGATGTACAGCAGAATTTTAGTTAGCCTGCTACCGTATGGACCGATGTACAGCAGAACTTTTAGTTTGCACTACCCATATGGACCGATGTACAGCAGAACTTTAGTTAGCCTGCTACCGTATGGACCGATGTACAGCAGAATTTTAATTAGCCTGCTACCGTATGGACCGATGTACAGCAGGACTTTAGTTAGCCTGCTACCGTATGGACCGATGCACAGCAGGACTTTGGTCAACCTGCTACCGTATGGACCGATGTACAGCAGAATTTTAATTAGCCTGCTACCGTATGGACCGATGTACAACAGAACTTTAGTTAGCCTGCTACCGTATGGACCGATGTACAGCAAAACTTTAGTTAGCCTGCTACCGTATGGACCGATGTACAGCAGAACTTTAGTTAGCCGTCTACCATATGGACTGATGTACAGCAGGGCTTTAGTTAGCCTGCTACCGTATGGACCGTTGTACAGCAGGACTTTAGTTGCCAACTACCTTATGGACCGATGTACAGCAGAACTTTAGTTAGCCGTTTACCGTATGGACTGATGTACAGCAGAACTTTAGTTAGCCAGCTCCCGTATGGACAGATGTACAACAGGACTTTAAGTTAGCCTGCTACCGTATGGACGATGTACAGCAGAACTTTAGTTAGCCGTCTACCATATGGACTGATGTACAGCAGGGGCTTTAGTTAGCCTGCTACCGTATGGACCGTTGTACAGCAGGACTTTAGTTTGCCAGCTATGTTATGGACCGATGTACAGCAGAACTTTAGTTAGCCGTCTACCCGTATGGACCCGATGCACAACAGAACTTTAGTTAGCCGTCGACGAATGGACCGATGTACAGCAGAACTTTAGTTAACCAGCTACCGTATGGACTGATGTACAGCAAAACTTTCTGAATTAGCCTCTTTTTACCGTATGGACAGATGTACAACCCAGGACTTTCAGTTAGCCAGCTCCCGTATGGACCGATGTACAACGGAGACTTTAGTTAGCCTGCTACCGTATGGACCGATGCACAGCAGGACTTTAGTTAGCCTGCTACCGTATGGACCGATGTACAGCAGAACTTTAGTTAGCCTGCTACCGTATGGACCGATGTACAGCAGAACTTTAGTTAGCCTGC
>NW_025758887.1:0-4897 GCF_021184085.1 Oncorhynchus gorbuscha | reverse complement strand
TCGATCCCTCCGATGTCCAACAACTACAGACCAGTATCCCTTCTTTCTTTTCTCTCCAAAACTCTTGAGCTGTGCCGTCCTTGGTCAGCTCTCCCGCTATCTCTCTCCGAATGACCTTCTTGATCCAAATCAGTCAGGTTTCAAGACTGGTCATTGGCTGAACTGCTCTTCTCTGTATCACGGAGCGCTCCGCACCGCTAAAGCTAACTCTCTCTCCTCTGCTCTCATCCTTCTAGACCTATCGGCTGCCTTCGATACTGTGAACCATCAGATCCTCCTCTCACCTCTCCGAGTTGGGCATCTCCGGCGTGGCCCACGCTTGGATTGCGTCCTACCTGACAGGTCGCTCCTACCAGGTGGCGTGGCGAAATCTGTCTCCTCACCATGCGCTCTCACCACTGGTGTCCCCCAGGGCTCTGTTCTAGGCCCTCTCCTATTCTCGCTATACACCAAGTCACTTGGCTCTGTCATAACCTCACATGGTCTCTCCTATCATTGCTATGCAGACGACACACAATTAATCTTCTCCTTTCCCCCTTCTGATGACCAGGTGGCGAATCGCATCTCTGCATGTCTGGCAGACATATCAGTGTGGATGACGGATCACCACCTCAAGCTGAACCGGAAGGACTGCCCGTTCCATGATCTCGCCATCACGGTTGACAACTCCATTGTGTCCTCCTCCCAGAGCGCTAAGAACCTTGGCGTGATCCTGGACAACACCCTGTCGTTCTCAACTAACATCAAGGCGGTGGCCCGTTCCTGTAGGTTCATGCTCTACAACATCCGCCAGAGTACGACCCTGCCTCACACAGGAAGCGGCGCAGGTCCTAATCCAGGCACTTGTCATCTCCCGTCTGGATTACTGCAACTCGCTGTTGGCTGGGCTCCTGCCTGTGCCATTAAACCTACAACTCATCAGTAGCCGCAGCCCGTCTGGTGTTCCAACCCTTCCCAAGTTCTCTCCGTCACCCCGCTCCTCCACTCTCTCCACTGGCTTCCAGTTGAAGCTCGCATCCGCTACAAGACCATGGTGCTTGCCTACGGAGCTGTAGAGGCAACACCTCAGTCACCTCAAAAGGCTCTGATCGGGCCCTACACCCAAATAAGGGCACTGCGTTCATCCACCTCTGGCCTGCTAGCCTCCCTACCACTGAGAAGTACAGTTTCCGCTCAGCCCAGTCAAAACTGTTAACATCTGGCTCCCCCAATGTGGAACAAACTCCCTCACGACGCCAGGACAGCGGAATCAATCACCACCTTCCTGGAGACACCTGAAACCCTGTTCTTTAAGGAATACCTAGGATAGGATAAAGTAATCCTTTCACCCCCCCCCTTAAAATATGTAGATGCACTATTGTAAAGTGGCTGTTCCACTGGATGTCATAAGGTGAATGCACTAATTTGTAAGTCGCTTCTGGGATAAGAGCTGCCTACAAATGACTTAAATGTAAATGTAATGTAAATGTAAATTACCCCATACCCTGTACATGGTATCTTGTGCATGGACTCGTACTGGTAGCCATGTTATTACCCCATACCCCTGTACATGGTATCTTGTGCATGGACTCGGTACTGGTAGCCATGTTATTACCCCATACCCCTGTACATGGTATCTTGTGCATGGACTCGGTACTGGTAGCTACATTATTACCCCATACCCCTGTACATGGTATCTTGTGCATGGACTCGGTACTGGTAGCCATGTTATTACCTATACCCCTGTACATGGTATCTTGTGCATGGACTCGGTACTGGTAGCCATGTTATTACCCCATACCCTGTACATGGTATTCACATTGACTCGTATCTTGCCATGTTATTACATTGTACATGGTATCTTGGTACTGGTAGCCATGTTATTACCCCATACCCTGTACATGGTATCTTGTGCATGGACTCGGTACTGAGTAGCCATGTTATTACCCCATACCCCTGTACATGGTATCTTGTGGACTCGGTACTGGTAGCCATGTTATTACCCCATACCCTGTACATGTAGGTCTTGTGCATGGACTCGGTACTGGTAGCCATGTTATTACCCCATACCCCTGTACATGGTATCTTGTGCATGGACTCGGTACTGGTAGCCATGTTATTACCCCATACCCTGTACATGGTATCTTGTGCATGGACTCGGTACTGGTAGCCATGTTATTACCCCATACCCCTGTACATGGTATCTTGTGCATGGACTCGGTACTGGTAGCCATGTTATTACCCCATACCCTGTACATGGTATCTTGTGCATGGACTCGGTACTGGTAGCCATGTTATTACCCCATACCCTGTACATGGTATCTTGTGGACATGGACTCGGTACTGGTAGCCATGTTATTACCCCATACCCCTGTACATGGTATCTTGTGCATGGACTCGGTACTGGTAGCCATGTTATTACCCCCATACCCTGTACATGGTATCTTGTGCATGGACTCGGTACTGGTAGCCATGTTATTACCCCATACCCTGTACATGGTATCTTGTGCATGGACTCGGTACTGGTAGCCATGTTATTACCCCATACCCCTGTACATGTGCATGGACTCGGTACTGGTAGCCACATACTCCACATACCCTATTTTGGTATCTTGTGCATGGACTCGGGTACTGGTAGCCATGTTATTACCCCATACCCTGTACATGGTATCTTGTGCATGGACTGGTACTGTAGCCATGTTATTACCCCATACCCCTGTACATGGTATCTTGTGCATGGACTCGGTACTGGTAGCCATGTTATTACCCCATACCCCTGTACATGGTATCTTGTGCATGGACTCGGTACTGGTAGCCATGTTATTACCCCATACCCCTGTACATGGTATCTTGTGCATGGACTCGGTACTGGTAGCCATGTTATTACCTCCCATACCCTGTACATGGTATCTTGTGCATGGACTCGGTACTGGTAGCCATGTTATTACCCCATACCCCTGTACATGGTATCTTGTGCATGGACTCGGTACTGGTAGCCATGTTATTACCCCATACCCCTGTACATGGTATCTTGTGCATGGACTCGGTACTGGTAGCCATGTTATTACCCCATACCCCTGTACATGGTATCTTGTGCATGGACTCGGTACTGGTAGCCATGTTATCTACCCCATACCCTGTACATGGTATCTGTGCATGGACTCGGTACTCCGGTAGCCATGTTATTACCCCATACCCTGTACATGGTATCTTGTGCATGGACTCGGTACTGGTAGCCATGTTATTACCTTGTGCATGGACATACCCTGGCATGGTATCTTGTGCATGGACTCGGTACTGGTAGCCATGTTATTACCCCATACCCCTGTACATGGTATCTTGTGCATGGACTCGTACTGGTAGCCATGTTATTACCCCATACCCTTGTACATGGTATCTTTGTGCATGGATCTATATGTTATTACCCCATACCCCTGTACATGGTATCTATATAGCCAAGTTATCATTACTCATTGTGGATTAATTATTGCTTTTATTATTACACGTTTTACTTTTTCTATAATTTTTATATTTTGCATCTCTGCATTGTTGGGAAGGCACACACATCGTAAGTCAGCTTTTCTCTGTTAGTCTACACCTGTGAAATTATTTTTGATATAAAATTAAAGGGCTTTATGTTTCTAGAATCGTATTACAATTGAGAATTTGTTCACGTTTAGATGGAGAATTGGTCTGTTTTGTCTGCCAGAGCCAGTCTACCTCTGAAAAGAACATATAAGGTCCTTGGACCTTAGGAAGTAACAGTAGACTCCTTAAGAGAACTTCTTGGGCTACCTTTCACATAGAATGAGCCCTGGTTCACCCATTCATTTCAGTACCTTTCACATAGAATGAGCCCTGGTTCACCCATTCATTTCAGTACCTTTCACATAGAATGAGCCCTGGTTCACCCATTCATTTCAGTACCTTTCACATAGAATGAGCCCTGGTTCACCCATTCATTTCAGTACCTTTCACATAGAATGAGCCCTGGTTCATCCATTCATTTCAGTACCTTTCACATAGAATGAGCCCTGGTTCATCCATTCATTTCAGTACCTTTCACATAGAATGAGCCCTGGAGCCACCATTCATTTCAGTACCTTCACATAGAATGAGCCCTGGTTCATCCATTCATTTCAGCACCTCACATAGAATGAGCCCTGGTTCATCCATTCATTTCAGTACCTTTCACATAGAATGAGCCCTGTCTATCCATTCATTTCAGTATAGAATGGTCTGGGTTCATCCATTCATTTCAGTACCTTTCACATAGAATGAGCCCTGGTTCATCCATTCATTTCAAGTACCTTTCACATAGAATGAGCCCTGGTTCATCCATTCATTTCAGTACCTTTCACATAGAATGAGCCCCTGGTTCATCCATTCATTTCAGTACCTTTCACATAGAATGAGCCCTGGTTCATCCATTCATTTCAGTACCTTTCACATAGAATGAGCCCTGGTTCACCCATTCATTTCAGTACCTTTCACATAGAATGAGCCCTGTTCACCCATTCATTCAGTACCTCCATGAGCTCCCTGGTTCACCCATTCATTTCAGTACCTTTCACATAGAATCCCTGGAATGAGCTCCTGGTTCATCCATTCTATTTCAGTACCTTTCTCACGATAGAATGAGCCCTGGTTCATCCATTCATTTCAGTACCTTTCACATAGAATGAGCCCTGGTTCATCCATTCATTTCAGTACCTTTCACATAGAATGAGCCCTGGTTCATCCATTCATTTCAGTACCTTTCACATAGAATGAGCCCTGGTTCATCCATTCATTTCAGTACCTTCACATGTGAATGAGCCCTGTTCATCCATTCATTTCAGTAATCTTCTAGAATGAGCCCTGGTTCATCCATTCATTTCAGTACCTTTCTACATAGAATGAGCCCTGGTTCATCCAT
>NW_025758886.1:0-4897 GCF_021184085.1 Oncorhynchus gorbuscha | reverse complement strand
AGCAGGTATGAAATTAATAGATGAACTGAGTTATGACAGTGAAAATGATTTTGATAATGTTTGCACAAGATAAAATCAACAATGATTATATCCAATATTATAGAATAACTGAAAAGGATTATGATCATATGTTTGAAAATGTCAGTATTAATTATCATCCATGACAGAATAGAATCATTAGGATGCACGTCCCTGATTATTTGCTCTGTTTATTTCAGTTGAGTTTGAGGGCCACATTCCAACAAAGATTCCTAATCTACCCCCTTTAACTGAAGTCACAGTGTCAACACTATTTGAAGAAATAGAGGACCAGTGGATGGTCTCTGACTCCTTAGACATCAGCCTAAAGGAAGAGAAATCAATTGCCACTGATGATGATGAAGATTATCCACCTTCAGAGTTGGATGTTCCAGCCCAAGTGGCAGCTGAGCCCGTGGACACAACTCCAGAACACCGATCAAACAAGAAATCCAAGATTCCACCAATGGGTAAGCCATGTGGTCCCAAATGCAAGAGGCAATGTACTCAGAATATTTCAGAGGTTAGGTGAAAGGAAATATGGGAAAAATATTGGGAGATAAAGTATAAGGAGAAGAGGACATGGATCTTCCACATGGTGGCACAGAAATCTAAGAAAAATGTCACTGTTGGTGCTGACAGTCGACGCAGCAGGTCGTTTCTGTACCATCTTCTTAACCAGAGCGGTTCTGCACAACAGGTGTGCAAAGTGTTTTTTTCTGACAACATTGACAGGTTGATTGTTACAATGATGGGCAAGTCCATCACCACCAAACTGATTCCACCAAAGGATCAGAGGGGAAAGAAAGCTTCAGCAAGCAAATTGAACATAAATCCAATCCTGCAACACATTGAGTCCTTCCATCCCCAAATCAGCCACTACATACGAGAGCATGCCCCACATCGCCTCTACCTCCCTAGTGACGTCAATATTTGGTTCATGCATAATGACTACAAGGAGAAGAACAAAGATGCCAGCTGCGGTTCCGAAACCTATCGCAAGGCGGTAAAGGGAAAGAACATCAGCTCTGTGAAGCTCGGCGAGGAGGAGTGCGCGCTCTGTTTGGTGCAGGGTCATCATCTGAAGATGGAGCACAGGGAGAACGAGGCCATGGAAACCCAAGCCTGCCAAGACAACAGCCATGCAGCACCTGAATTCACCATCCCCAACCTCAACTGCATGCAATGTAGAAAATATGAGGAACATAAGAAGTGTGCAGGGCAGAGTAGAAGCCATTACCAGGCTGATGCACAGAAAGATTGGCGTGAGGATTGGTCTGTGAGGAGCGTTGATATGCAAAAAGTCATCATGCTCCCTCGCATGCCAGGTGTGAAAACAGCATTGTTCACAAGAAGAATCGTTGTCTCATCACGGACATTTGCCACCACTGGAAAGAAGTCTCAAAAGAAGAAGAAAACTATCTCAGTGGAATGGCATGAAGGAACAGCTGGTCAGAAAGCAGAGGAGATTACTTCATCTTACGTAACAGGAACTGGAGAGGGAGAGAGATGTCAAGCATGCAGTGTATTGGGTGGATAACTGCACTTCTCAAAACAAAAACGGGTGCCTCCTAACATCACTGGTGAGTGTTGTCAATGCTGACTCAACCTTGATGGAGGACATCACCCTCAAGTTCTTCGAGCCAGGACACACCTTCATGACTGCAGACAGTTTCCACCATGGCGTGGAACAGGAAATGAAAGCTCGACCTGGAGGTGTGGTGTACGACTTCGGGGACTTCCTCCATGTGGTCGGCACTTCCAATACAGGCAAGGTGGAGGTGGTTGAAATGAAAAAGGAAAACATCCTGGCATGGAAAGCTGGCCATTCCATCGTCAAGCTGAAGAAGGCAGCAGCACCACCGTGCTTCTACACCTGCATTGCTTGCTGTTTGGGGTTTTAGGCTGGGTTTCTGTACAGCACTTTGAGATATCAGCTGATGGACGAAAGGCTATATACATAAATTTGATTTGATTTGATTTGAGCACCAAAGCTGAGATCCAGTTGAGGCGTGGATCCAGGAGCCTCTTCTACAAAGTCTCCCATGAAGAAAAGGACATCACAGAGCTTGACTTCATCATGAAGAAAGTCACTCTAGAGACACCCTCGACACTACGTACACAGGATAGAGGGATAGAAGAGTCCAAGAAGATGGCCATAATCACCAAGATGTGTCCTCTGATGCCTGCAAATCGAAGACAGTTCTGGAAGAACTTGGCTGTGAACAGTATTGCTGAGGATGAGCAGTGATATGGAAGGGCACTGAAGAAGTTTTACTTAAAAATTAAATGTAACTATTCAGCATTTTATCAATTGTAGCAAAATGTCATTTGGGTCCTCTTGTGAATATGAACATGTAAATAAGAATATATCTATTCTTAAAGATGTTATTTGAAAAATACAAATAAAATTATTTTATTAGCAATCTCATGGTCATTTTTTATCTTGTATTACCCTACATCATACTTCAATTATGTTCCATCGTTATATATTACAGGACAGGTAATCATTTAATGTAATTCAAACAATTTCAGTGCTGCATTTCACATTTATTCCTATAACAAGACATAGGCTACTTGTCAAACAGTATGTAATGTGACAGATGCAGAACCTACATCTCTATGTAAATGCAACTGGTATCTTAGTGGAAGACACACAAAGGATGCAGTTTCAACTTTGTTACACTGTCAGTAATTACACTGCTCTTGTATTAATAGCATAAATGATAAGTATAGTAAACTAACAAATGACAATGGTAGATACTGCTCTTTGCTTTGGTATTACCCTGCAATTTATAACAGATCATGCCAAGGAAGAAGGCAGTAACTGCCGTTTCAGGGTCAAAGTTCATGTCTGAGGCCATTTTTCTCAGTTCCACTCTATGAGCAGTTACTGCCTTTTTGCTTAGGAGGGCAGTATTATTCCCCGATGGTGCAAAAGTTAAAATAAAGAAAAAACCTTGAATGAGTAGGTGTGTCCAAACTTTTGACTGGTACTTTATATGTATTTTTACAATGTTTGCAAACTGATATGTGATGTGTATTCATGTTAAAACAACATGCAAAACAGGGAAGCCAGTTTTTTGCATAAAAGTGTGGAGCTGAGCCCCACCTGCCCTGAAGGACGAGTCACCACTGAATATGATAGAGGAATATGATAAAGGGGAATGAATGGAGGAATATGTGATGCTCTTGAGTCTGATTGGTTAGATCAACTGGAAAGACGTGGATAAGAAACATTTCAAACAAGTTTTTAAACAATGGGCCCTGTTGGCAGGTCTAAAGCTACTGTTCTATAGTCAGCTGATATTGAATTCCTTAATTAATAATATATTGAACTACAATGCAAGAATTCAGGGATACCTACTCTTCAATCAAATGTTTCTTGCCTAGATAATTACACATCCAGCACATCTTATTTCTCTACCAGCATGCGAACCGTGAAGATCCCTCGACTGCAGCAGCTCTAGTTGATTTAACCGATCAATGGCTCAGGTCACTTAACCAAAATAAACTTATGGTGAGCTGCTTCTTGATTTTAGTGCAACATTTGACCTTGTTGATCATATGGCTAATAGCTGAGGCCATTGAGGAGAGATGTTTTCTTGAACACTCACTGAGGTGTCACAGTCTACAGAAGACCTGTTTTACTCTATGTAGTAAGGTAGCCTATATATTTTATTAATGATGAAGATTTTGATGAGCAACACTGACATTAGCGGAAGGCTAAGGTCAAACAAATAACCTAAGTAAACCTGGATGCTAGTTGTGAAATCTAAAACATATTACATTTTAAACAAAACACCTGTACTATGAATGGTCAACAATTTGATAAGAGGTAGAGCATTTTATTTTAATAAAACATTTGGTTACATGGATTCAATGTAAATATTAGGTATGACTGTGCTGCATAGGTTTTAAAAAGTGAATTGTTCCAGCACTTGATTACACATGAGAGCTTCTGTAGGTAGTCATAGCAATGGGGCCTTCATTGTGACATCACAAGATTCTGATTCTGGGAGGTTAGCTGTTGCACAGACAAACAGAACAGTGTAAAGAGACTGATTCAACTAACCACTGACAGATTATTCATGTCCTATTTCATTAGAGAGAGAACACGCTGCTAACTTGAGAGGTAGGTTGTAATATAACTTACGGTTTAACTATGTTTCTGAAAAAAAAACATTTTTTTAAATGACTTGTGTACTAACATGACCCTTTAAGTAGGCCTGACATGCAATCATGGTGACAAGTGAAACTATTGACGAGAGACAGTTGTTGTAGTCAGCCAGCCTAATGGCAAATACATTCTATTGATGAAAGAAAATCGCATCTCTGTGTTAATCCCCCAACATACATTGTAATCAATTATCTCTATAAATGTGTAACACAAGGGTAGGTTGTGTAAAAAACAAGTAGGCGAACTTGGCTAACTTGTAGTTGCTCATTTAAAAATCTAATTTAAAAATCTGATTTTCTTGATTGAATGGTCATCCATTTCAAATGGTTGAATTGATGAACCTCATAAAATTGAGTTGCACTCAGAGGCACTCAAAGAGAAGACTGGAGAGGTTAAAATAGATGAAACTGTACAACAAGTTAGGTCCATGATGGATATAGAGTAACTTTCTTCCCCAAAACCTTTTTGAATTATATTATATAAGTGATTAGTGTGGTTTGTGAGAACCAGGACCAATATGGAGTGGCGTTACATGAGGGGGGGTTGAATAAGGCTCAATAGTAAGGTACAGAGAGCCTGAAGTTTGATTTTTTTTAAAGTCTATGTTGTGCTTTGTCATCTCCAATGGCAATGCCTTGCATCACAATGAAGATGTCATAAAGCATATTGTGCACATAATGATAGGAACAGCCAAAATCG
>NW_025758885.1:0-4898 GCF_021184085.1 Oncorhynchus gorbuscha | reverse complement strand
CGTTACTCATCACACCTACAGACAGGAAGACCGGCAACGTCCCGTTACTCATCACACCTACAGACAGGAAGACCAGCCACGTCCTGTTACTCATCACACCTACAGACAGGAAGACCAGCCACGTCCCGTTACTCATCACACCTACAGACAGGAAGACCAGCCACGTCCTGTTACTCATCACACCTACAGACAGGAAGACCAGCCACGTCCCGTTACTCATCACACCTACAGACAGGAAGACCAGCCATGTCCCGTTACTCATCACACCTACAGACAGGAAGACCAGCTATGTCCTCAGCGCTACTCATCACACCTACAGACAGGAAGACCAGCCACGTCCCCATGCTACTCATCACACCCCATACAGACAGGAAGACAGCCACGTCCCGTTACTCATCACACCTACAGACAGGAGGACCAGCCACGCCGTACTCATCACACAACTGTGGTGTGGAGATGAACTCTGGTAAACTTTGGTGCGGAGATAAACTCACTGGTAAACTGTGGTGTGGAGATAAACTCACTGGTAAACTGTGGTGTGGAGATGAACTCACTGGTAAACTGTGGTGTGGAGGAGAACTCACTGGTAAACTGTGGTGTGGAGATAAACTCACTGGTAAACTGTGGTGTGGAGATGAACTCACTGGTAAACTGTGGTGTGGAGATGAACTCACTGGTAAATTGTGGTGTGGAGATGAACTCACTGGTAAACTGTGGTGTGGAGATGAACTCATCGGGTAAATCTTTGGTGTGGAGATGAACTCACTGGTAAACTGTGGTGTGGTGCGGAGATAAACTCACTGGTAAACTGTGTTGTGTAGATGAACTCACTGGTAAACTGTGGTGTGGAGATAAACTCACTGGTAAACTGTGGTGTGGAGATGAACTCACTGGTAAACTGTGGTGTGGAGATGAACTCACTGGTAAACTGTGGTGTGGAGATGAACTCACTGGTAAACTTTGGTGTGGAGGAGGAACTCACTGGTAAACTGTGTGTGGAGGAGAACTCACTGGTAAACTGTGGTGCGGTGCGGAGATAAACTCACTGGTAAACTGTGGTGCGTTGCGGAGATAAACTCACTGGTAAACTGTGAGTGCGTGCGGAGATAAACTCACTGGTAAACTGTGGTGCGGTGCGGAGATAAACTCACTGGTAAACTGTGGTGCGGTGCGGAGATAAACTCACTGGTAAACTGTGGTGCGGTGCGGAGATGAACTCACTGGTAAACTGTGGTGCGGTGCGGAGATGAACTCACTGGTAAACTGTGGTGTGGAGATAAACTCACTGGTAAACTGTGGTGTGGAGATGAACTCACTGGTAAACTGTGGTGTGGAGATGAACTCACTGGTAAACTGTGGTGTGGAGATGAACTCACTGGTAAACTTTGTTGTGGAGGAGAACTCACTGGTAAACTGTGGTGTGGAGGAGACTCACTGGTAAACTGTGGTGCGGTGCGGAGATAAACTCACTGGTAAACTGTGGTGCGTTGCGGAGATAAACTTACTGGTGAACTGTGGTGCGGTGCGGAGATAAACTCACTGGTAAACTGTGGTGCGATGCGGAGATAAACTCACTGGTAAACTGTGGTGCGGAGATAAACTCACTGGTAAACTGTGTTGCGGTGCGGGAGATAAACTCACTGGTAAACTGTGGTGCGGTGCGGAGATAAACTCACTGGTAAACTGTGGTGCGGTGCGGAGATAAACTCACTGGTAAACTGTGGTGCGGTGGAGATAAACTCACTGGTAAACTGTGGTGCGGTGCGGAGATAAACTCACTGGTAAACTGTGGTGCGGTGCGGAGATGAACTCACTGGTAAACTGTGGTGCCCGGTGCGGAGATAAACTCACTGGTAAACTGTGGTGCGGTGCGGAGATGAACTCACTGGTAAACTGTGGTGCCGGTGCGGAGATGAACTCACTGGTAAACTGTGGTGCGGTGTGGAGATAAACTCACTGGTAAACTGTGGTGCGGTGCGGAGATAAACTCACTGGTAAACTGTGGTGCGGTGCGGAGATAAACTCACTGGTAAACTGTGGTGCGGTGCGGAGATAAACTCACTGGTAAACTGTGGTGCGGTGCGGAGATAAACTCACTGGTAAACTGTGGTGCGGTGCGGAGATAAACTCACTGGTAAACTGTGGTGCGGTGCAGAGATAAACTCACTGGTAAACTGTGGTGCGGTGCGGAGATAAACTCACTGGTAAACTGTGGTGCGGAGACTGGCAGGGTCCATATAATGCTGATGAAGATGAACAGGACCACCATGAGAAGCACAAGGACGCCCAGTGTAGCAGACAACACCGTCACAAAGAAGTACCTGAGGAAGAGAAACATAGAGAAATGTGGCTTTGATCTCAATCAAATGTATTGATTTAACCTTGTCCTTTTATATGAGCCACAAGGTGCTTTCCCAGTTACCCGCCCAGACCCCAAAGAGCAAGCAAAGCAGAAGCTAAAGCAAAGTGGCTGAAATAAACTACATTTAAAAAGAACAATACTCAAAACAATATTTCCTCAAACTCTTAGTAGTCAACGTTGACTGAAATGGGCCATCCTCCCATGCTTCCTCTTACCAGTAGTTCTGTCCCCACACAGTTGTTCAGCCATTTACAGTGGTGGTCAAAGTCTTCAATACACTTGTTGCACACACCACAGTGTTTCACTTTTGGGTCCCTGGAGAAGACACAGAAACCACATCAACCTTGTTGATTTCTTCAATGAGAAAAAAAAACACAATTGTATCTCAATTTTATAGTATAATGCAGCAGGTCATAAATATATACTTATAAAGGGGTAATCCTGAATTCAAACCAGAACAAAATGTCCGGCCGCCACTTTTAAAAGTGAATGAAAACATTTGACCAATTCCAGATTGCCCTTTTTAACGAGACTTGTGTGAGATACATACACATTGATTTTACACAGGTAGCAGTGCAGGTTGTGGATAACATGTGGTTGTTTCTTCTTGTCAAAGACAGGCAGTGGGTTGGGTAGCTCTTCTTGGCACGGACGCCTGCCTCTGCTGGGTCTATAGACACGGCAGCTAGATGGGTGACCAAGGTGCACAATGAAGGCTATGCCAGTCAGCTGCATATGGAAAGGTCAAGGGGACTAACAAGGGAAATATTGATACAATTGATCAAATAGCCACAGCATGAACCATAGTAGAATCCAAACCAGCTTGAATATCTGATTCAGTATTGACGGATGACATAGCGTCCACTCTCCAGTCCAGATGTCATTTCCACAGACCTTACAACGACTTCAAGTGACTATACGGTATACTAGTGAATAATATAACATTCAGCTCATTCATGATCTTCTCACAGAAGATTCCATTGTGTGTGGAAGAGCCACACGCAAGAAATGGTCTTTAGGAGAGCCATCGAGGTACACAAAAGCTTCTCTATGTGAGGAGGAGTAGTAGTGCCAAGTCTGAATAAATCTACCCTTTCTGTTTCTGCCACCAACCTGCTCGTCTTTAAACAAGAGGTGCAGCTGACATCATACTGCAGTCAAATCAAGACAAAAGAGCTGTGATGACAGTGGCTTTACATCCCAAATGGCACCCTATTCCCTACATAGTGCACTACTTTAGGTCAAAAGTTGTGTACTATGTAGGGAATAGAGTGCCATTTTGGGACACTAAGGCAACACCAAAGCCTTCTGTGCAATTTATAGGTCTTGCTCTTCACTTAAAGCAGAAATAGTTCAGGAACTGAAACCAAGCAAGACATCTCGTAGAAAACATCTGACCGGAACCCCTCGGTCAAATATTTACACTTATATGAGTTGAGAATGACTTTTGGTACTATTCTATTGGTTCTACTTGTACCTGGAAAACTAATTCAAATGGTTCTACTTGTACCTGAAAAACTAAATCGAATGGTTCTACTTGTACCTGGAAAACTAAATCGAATGGTTCTACTTGTACTTGAAAAACTAATTAAAATGGTTCTACTTGTACCTGGAAAACTAATTAAAATGGTTCTACGTGTACCAGGCAAAGTAAATCGAATGGTTCTACTTGTACCTGGAAAACTAAATCGAATGGTTCTACTTGTACCTGGAAAACTAAATCGAATGGTTCTACTTGTACCAGGCAAAGTAAATCGAGTGCAGCTCAAGTATTTGAAAGTGTTTGACCCCAGGCCCCCTTGAAACCTCTTCAACCTCTGCTTTCGACCCAGAGTCCTTGACTCCTTGAGTAAAGGTTACAGAGTAGGCCATGTGGCTCCAGGGTGAAGGTAGTAGTGGGATATAGATCCCAAAGCCAACTACAGCCATGTAGCTGTATATTGTCCATCCCACCAGCTGGAAGGAGTGAGGGGACAGGCCCAGCCATTAACCCTGGAGAGAGATGCCGTCGAGGGGTCACCAGATCATTCCTGCTGCTGCCGCGTGCAGGGGCCGTCCGCCTCAGCCCCCGCCCAAAACAGCTCATCTGGAACACAGAAGACAGCGACACATAGGATCAAGGTCCTATGTTTGAACTTGCAACCTTCCGGTTACTAGTCCAACGCTCTAACCACTAGGCTACCCTGCCACCCCATTCAGTGCACTACTTTAAACCAGGACCCATAGTGCTCTGTCTGTAGTGCACTATATAGAGACTAGTGTGCCATTTGGCAGCCCAGGCATTTCTCCTGAACACAATACCTGACCAGGAAAACCTCTCTCGTTATAGACTATGCTGACTAGGACCCTGATTATAGACTATGATGACTAGGACCCTGGTTATAGACTACGACGACTAGGACCCTGGTTATAGACTACGACGACTAGGACCTGGTTATAGACTACGACGACTAGGACCCTGGTTATAGACTACAACGACTAGGACCGCTGGTTATAGACTACGACGACTAGGACCCTGGTTATAGACTACAACCCT
>NW_025758884.1:0-4898 GCF_021184085.1 Oncorhynchus gorbuscha | reverse complement strand
AAGAAAATATAAAAAACTATCGGCCCCTGCTCAGAACCTTCCATTCCTCTCTAAAGATTTTAGAGAAGGCTGTTGTAAGCAACTCACTGCCTTCCTGAAGACAAACAATGCATACGAAATGCTTCAGTCTGGTTTAGACCCCATCATAGCACTGAAAGACGGCACTTGTGAAGGTGGTAAATGACATTTTGATGGCATCGGACCGAGGCTCTGCATCTGTCCTGCGTGCTCCTAGACCTTAGTGCTGCTTTGATACCATCGATCACCACATTCTTTTGGAGAGATTTAAACCCAAATTGGTCTACGGACATGTTCTGGCCTGGTTTAGGTCTTATCTGTCGGAAAGATATCAGTTTGTCTCTGTGAATGGTTTGTCCTCTGACAAATCAACTGTACATTTCGGTGTTCCTCAAGGTTCTGTTTTTAGGACCACTATTGTTTTCACTATATATTTTACCTCTTGGGGATGTTATTCGAAAACATAATGTAAACTTTCACTGCTATGCGGATGACACAGCTGTACATTTCAATGAAACATGGTGAAGCACCAAAATTGCCCTCGCTAGAAGCATGTGTTTCAGACATGAGAAGTGGATGGCTGCAAACTTTCTACTATTAAACTCGGACAAAACAGAGATGCTTGTTCTAGGTCCCAAGAAACAAAGAGATCTTCTGTTGAATCTGACAATTAATCTTAATGGTTGTACAGTCGTCTCAAATAAAACTGTGAAGGACCTCGGCGTTACTCTGGACCCTGATCTCTCTTTTGAAGAACATATCAAGACCATTTCGAGGACAGCTTTTTCCATCTACGTAACATTGCAAAAAATCAGAAACTTTCTGTCCAAAAATGATGCAGAAAAATTAATCCATGCTTTTGTCACTTCTAGGTTAGACTACTGCAATGCTCTATTTTCCGGCTACCCGGATAAAGCACTAAATAAACTTCAGTTAGTGCTAAATACGGCTGCTAGAATCCTGACTAGAACCAAAAAATTTGATCATATTACTCCAGTGCTAGCCTCTCTACACTGGCTTTCCTGTCAAAGCAAGGGCTGATTTCAAGGTTTTACTGCTAACCTACAAAGCATTACATGGGCTTGCTCCTACCTACCTCTCTGATTTGGTCCTGCCGTACATACCTATACGTACGCTACGGTCACAAGACGAGGCCTCCTAATTGTCCCTAGAATTTCTAAGCAAACAGCTGGAGGCAGGGCTTTCTCCTATAGAGCTCCATTTTTATGGAACCGTCTGTCTACCCATGTCAGAGACGCAAACTCGGTCTCAACCTTTAAGTCTTTACTGAAGACTCATCTCTTCAGTGGGTCATATGATTGAGTGTAGTCTGGCCCAGGAGTGGGAAGGTGAACGGAAAGGCTCTGGAGCAACGAAACCGCCCTTGCTGTCTCTGCCTGGCCGGTTCCCTTTTTCCACTGGGATTCTCTGCCTCTAACCCTGTTACGGGGCTGAGTCACTGGCTTGCTGGGGCTCTCTCGTGCCGTCCCTGGGGGGATGCGTCACCTGGGTGGGTTGATTCACTGTTGTGGTCGGCCTGTCTGTTTCCCCCACCCCTTGGGTTGTACCGTGTCGGAGATCTTTGTGGGGCTGCTACTGGGCCTTGTCTCAGGATGGTAAGTTGGTGGTTGAAGATTTCCCTCTAGTGGTGTGGGGCTGTGCTTTGGCAAAGTGGGTGGGGTTATATCCTTCTGTTTGGCCCTGTCCGGGGTGTCCTCGGATGGGGCCACAGTGCCTCCTGACCCCTCCTGTCTCAGCCTCCAGTATTTATGCTGCAGTAGTTTATGTGTGAGGGGCTAGGGTCAGTTTTGTTTTATCTGGGTAACTTCTCCTGTCCTATTCGGTGTCCTGTGTAAATCTAAGTGTGCGTTCTCTAATTCTCTCCCTCTCTCTCTTTCTTTCTCTCTCTCGGAGGACCTGAGCCCTAGAACCATGCCCCAGGACTACCTGACATGACTCCTTGCTGTCCCCAGTCCACCTGGCCATGCTGCTGCTCCAGTTTCAACTGGCCTGGGCCCCTAGGACCATGTCCCAGGACTACCTGACATGGGACTCTTGCTGTCCCCAGTCCACCTGGCCATGCTCCTGCTCCAGTTTCAACTGTTCTGCCTTACTATTATTCAACCATGCTGGTCATTTATGAACATTTGAACATCTTGGCCACGTTCTGTTATAATCTCCACCTGGCACAGCCAGAGGACTGGCCACCCCACATATGCTCTCTCTAATTCTCTCTTTCTTCTCTCTCTCGGAGGACCTGAGCCCTAGGACCGTGCCCCAGGACTACCTGACATGATGGCTCCTTGCTGTCCCCAGTCCATCTGACTGTGCTGCTGCTCCAGTTTCAACTGTTCTGCCTTATTATTATTTGACCATGCTGGTCATTTATGAACATTTGAACATCTTGGTCATGTTCTGTTATAATCTCTACCCGGCACAGCCAGAAGAGGACTGGCCACCCCATAGCCCGGTTCCTCTCTAGGTTTCTTCCTAGGTTTTGGCCTTTCTAGGGAGTTTTCTAACCACCGTGCTTTTACACCTGCATTGTTTGCTGTTTGGGGTTTTAGGGCTGGGTTTCTGTACAGCACTTTGAGATATCAGCTGATGTACAAGGGCTATATAAATAAATTTGATTTGATTTGATTTGATTTGAAAAGAAGGTCGACGACATCCGATCCTCGTTGTAGTCACTGACACTGCTGGTTCTGCTTCAAAACTGCCCTAGTAAAAGGAGTAAAATGAAAAACTAAATGAACTCGGGAAGCATATAAAACCTGCCCGCTAGAACATCTCAGCTTTCTAGACTTGCTTCAATGGGAATGACCTTCTCGATAACCTCACCTTCATCTACTTATGAATTTGGTCAGGTCCCCAAAAAGAGACGAGAGTTGCACCTTCTGAAAAAACCTACACTCGATCCCTCCGATGTTAACAACTACAGACCAGTATCCCTTCTTTCTTTCTCTCCAAAACTCTTGAGCGTGCCGTCCTTGGTCAGCTCTCCCCGCTATCTCTCTCAGAATGACCTTCTTGATCCAAATCAGTCAGGTTTCAAGACTAGTCATTCAACTGAGACTGCTCTTCTCTCTGTATCACCCAGGAGCTAACTCTCTCCTCTGCGCTCATCCTTCTAGACCTATCGGCTGCCTTCGATACTGTGAACCATCAGATTCCTCTCCACTCTCCGAGTTGGGCATCTCATGCTTGACCCAGAGATTGCGTCCTTTATTGATATGTGTGCACCAGGTGTGGCGGATACTGTATGCTCAAGTATGTTTATGATCTGAAGACATTTATATTGTAATTCACCAAGTCTTTTGAATGTTGATTGAGTTTGTGAGAAGCCTTGTTTTTTTGTTAAATGCATTATGCATTGATAGCTCCTTTCCTGAGGACGGCTCACCTCTCACAGTTCTGGGCGACTTTAACCTCCCCACGTCTACCTTTGACTCTTTCCTCTCTGCCTCCTTCTTTCCACTCCTCTCCTCTTTTGACCTCACCCTCTCACCTTCCCCCCTACTCACAAGGCAGGCAATACGCTCGACCTCATCTTTACTAGATGCTGTTCTTCCACTAACCTCATTGCAACTCCCTCCAAGTCTCCGACCACTGCCTTGTATCCTTTTCCCTCTCGCTCTCATCCAACACCTCCCTCCCCTCTCGGATGGTATCGCGCCGTCCCAACCTTCGCTCTCTCTCCCCTGCTACTCTCTCCTCTTCCATCCTATCATCTCTTCCCTCCCGCTCAAACCTTCTCCAACCTATCTCCTGATTCTGCCTCCTCCAACCCTCCTCTCCTCCCTTTCTGCATCCCTTGACTCTCTATGTCCCCTATCCTCCAGGCCGGCTCGGTCCTCCCCTCCCCGCTCCGTGGCTCGATGACTCATTGCGAGCTCACAGAACAGGGCTCCGGGCAGCCGGGCGGAAATGGAGGAAAAACTCGCCTCCCTGCGGACCTGGCATCCTTTCACTCCCTCCTCTCTACATTTTCCTCCTCTGTCTCTGCTGCTAAAGCCACTTTCTACCACTCTAAATTCCAAGCATCTGCCTCTAACCCTAGGAAGCTCTTTGCCACCTTCTCCTCCCTCCTGAATCCTCCTCCCCCTCCCCCCTCCTCCCCTCTCTGCAGATGACTTCGTCAACCATTTTGAAAAGAAGGTCGGCGACATCCGATCCTCGTTTGCTAAGTCAAACGACACCGCTGGTTCTGCTCACACTGCCCTACCCTGTGCTCTGACCTCTTTCTCCCCTCTCTCTCCAGATGAAATCTCGCGTCTTGTGACGACCGGCCGCCCAACAACCTGCCCGCTTGACCCTATCCCCTCCTCTCTTCTCCAGACCATTTCCGGAGACCTTCTCCCTTACCTCACCTCGCTCATCAACTCATCCCTGACCGCTGGCTACGTCCCTTCCGTCTTCAAGAGAAGCGAGAGTTGCACCCCTTCTGAAAAAACCTACACTCGATCCCTCCGATGTCAACAATTACAGACCAGTATCCCTTCTTTCTTTTCTCTCCAAAACTCTTGAACGTGCCGTCCTTGGCCAGCTCTCCCGCTATCTCTCTCTGAATGACCTTCTTGATCCAAATCAGTCAGGTTTCAAGACTAGTCATTCAACTGAGACTCTCTCCTCTGTATCACGGAGCGCTCCGCACTGCTAAAGCTAACTCTCTCTCCTCTGCTCTCATCCTTCTAGATCTATCGGCTGCCTTCGATACTGTGAACCATCAGATCCTCCCTCTCCACCCTCTCCGAGTTGGGCATCTCCGGCGCGGCCCACGCTTAGTTGCGTCCTACCTGACAGGTCGCTCCTACCAGGTGGCGTGGCGAGAATCTGTCTCCTCACCACGCGCTCTCACCACTGGTGTCCCCAGGGCTCTG
>NW_025758883.1:0-4899 GCF_021184085.1 Oncorhynchus gorbuscha | reverse complement strand
CTCTGCTGGTCTTATTAGGTTCTTTCCCTCTTTCTATCCCTCTCTCTCCTCCCTCTCTCACTCTCTCGCTCTCTTCTCTCTATCGTCCTCGCTCCTGCTCCCAGCTGTTCCTATTCCCCTAATCAATCATTTAGTCTTCCCACACCTGTTCCCGATCCTTTCCCCTGATTAGAGTCCCTATTTCTTCCTTTGTGTTCCGTTCCTGTCCTGTCGGTTCCTTGTCTAGAATTCACCGTGCTGTGTTTGTGTATCGCCCTGTCGTGTCGTGTTTTCCTCAGATGCTGCGTGGTGAGCAGGTGTCTGAGTCTGTCTGGTTCAAGTGCCTTCCCGAGGCAACCTGCTGTTCACCTGCTGTTCAAGATCGAGTCTCCAGTTTGTCCTCGTCATTTCGAGTGAAAGTTGTGTTTTTTGTTTGTATTTACTTTACTGGATTAAAGACTCTGTTTTCGCCAAGTCGCTTTTGGGTCCTCATCACCTGCATGACAGAAGGAACCGACCAAGGAATGGACCCAGCGACTTCAGACGCTCGTTACACTGCCGTCGAGATCCAAGGAGCCATGCTCGGCAGACACGAGCAGGAATTGTCTGCTGCTCGCCATGCCGTGGAGAACCTGGCCGCTCAGGTTTCCGACCTCTCTGGACAGTTCCAGAGTCTACGTCTCGTGCCACCTGTTACTTCCTGGCCTGCCGAGCCTCCAGAACCTAGGGTTAATAACCCACCTTGCTACTCCGGGCAGCCCACTGAGTGCCGCTCCTTTCTCACGCAGTGTGAGATTGTGTTCTCTCTCCAACCCAACACATACTCTAGAGAGAGAGCTCGGGTTGCTTACGCCATTTCACTCCTTACTGGCCGGGCTCGAGAATGGGGCACAGCTATCTGGGAGGCAAGGGCTGATTGCTCTAACAAGTTCCAGAACTTTAAAGAGGAGATGATTCGGGTTTTTGACCGTTCAGTTTTTGGTAGGGAGGCTTCTAGGGCCCTGGCTTCCTTATGCCAAGGTGAACGGTCCATAACGGATTATTCTATTGAGTTTCGCACTCTTGCTGCCTCTAGTGAGTGGAACGAGCCGGCGCTGCTCGCCGTTTTCTGGAGGGACTCCACGCAGTGGTTAAGGATGAGATTCTCTCCCGGGAGGTTCCTTCAGATGTGGACTTTGATTGCTCTCGCCATCCGCATAGAACGACGGGTAGATCTTCGTCACCGGGCTCGTGGAAGAGAGCTCGCATCAACGGTGTTTCCCTGCTCCGCATCGCAACCATCTCCTCCTCTGGCTCAGAGTCTGAGCCCATGCAGCTGGGAGGGATTCGCATCTCGACTAAGGAGAGGGAACGGAGGATCACCAACCGCCTGTGCCTCTATTGCGGAGTTGCTGGACATTTTGTTAATTCATGTCCAGTAAAGCCAGAGCTCATCTGTAAGCGGAGGGCTACAGGTGAGCGCAACTACTCAAGTCTCTCCATCAAAATCCTGTACTACTTTGTCGGTCCATCTACGCTGACCGGTTCGGGTGCTACATGTAGTGCCTTGATAGACTCTGGGGCTGAGGGTTGTTTCATGGACGAAGCATGGGTTCGGAAACATGACATTCCTTTCAGAGAGTTAGAGAAGCCTACGCCCATGTTCGCCTTAGATGGTAGTCATCTTCCCAGTATCAGATTTGAGACACTACCTTTAACCTCACAGTATCTGGTAACCACAGTGAGACTATTTCTTTTTTGATTTTTCGTTCACCGTTTACACCTGTTGTTTTGGGTCATCCCTGGCTAGTATGTCATAATCCTTCTATTAATTGGTCTAGTAATTCTATCCTATCCTGGAACGTTTCTTGTCATGTGAAGTGTTTAATGTCTGCCATCCCTCCCGTTTCTTCTGTCCCTACTTCTCAGGAGGAACCTGGCGATTTGACAGGAGTGCCGGAGGAATATCATGATCTGCGCACGGTCTTCAGTCGGTCCCGAGCCAACTCCCTTCCTCCTCACCGGTCGTATGATTGTAGTATTGATCTCCTTCCGGGGACCACTCCTCCTCGGGGTAGACTATACTCTCTGTCGGCTCCCGAACGTAAGGCTCTCGAGGATTATTTGTCTGTGTCTCTTGACGCCGGTACCATAGTGCCTTCTTCCTCTCCGGCCGGGGCGGGGTTCTTTTTGTTAAGAAGAAGGACGGTACTCTGCGCCCTGCGTGGATTATCGAGGGCTGAATGACATAACGGTTAAGAATCGTTATCCGCTTCCCTTATGTCATCAGCCTTCGAGATTCTGCAGGGAGCCAGGTGCTTTACTAAGTTGGACCTTCGTAACGCTTACCATCTCGTGCGCATCAGAGAGGGGGACGAGTGGAAAACGGCGTTTAACACCCGTTAGGGCATTTTGAGTACCGGGTTCTGCCGTTTGGTCTCGCCAATGCGCCAGCTGTTTTTCAGGCATTAGTTAATGATGTTCTGAGAGACATGCTGAACATCTTTGTTTTTGTCTATCTTGACGATATCCTGATTTTTTCTCCGTCACTCGAGATTCATGTTCAGCACGTTCGACGTGTTCTACAGCGCCTTTTAGAGAATTGTCTCTACGTAAAGTCTGAGAAGTGCTCTTTTCATGTCTCCTCCGTTACTTTTCTCGGTTCCGTTATTTCCGCTGAAGGCATTCAGATGGATTCCGCTAAGGTCCAAGCTGTCAGTGATTGGCCCGTTCCAAGGTCACGTGTCGAGTTGCAGCGCTTTTTAGGTTTCGCTAATTTCTATCGGCGTTTCATTCGTAATTTCGGTCAAGTTGCTGCCCTCTCACAGCTCTTACTTCTGTCAAGACGTGTTTTAAGTGGTCCGGTTCCGCCCAGGAGCTTTTGATCTTCTAAAAGAACGTTTTACGTCCGCTCCTATCCTCGTTACTCCTGACGTCACTAGACAATTCATTGTCGAGGTTGACGCTTCAGAGGTAGGCGTGGGAGCCATTCTATCCCAGCGCTTCCAGTCTGACGATAAGGTTCATCCTTGCGCTTATTTTTCTCATCGCCTGTCGCCATCTGAGCGCAACTATGATGTGGGTAACCGTGAACTGCTCGCCATCCGCTTAGCCCTAGGCGAATGGCGACAGTGGTTGGAGGGGGCGACTGTTCCTTTGTCGTTTGGACAGACCATAAGAACCTTGAGTACATCCGTTCTGCCAAACGACTTAATGCCCGCAAGCTCGTTGGGCGTTGTTTTTCGCTCGTTTCGAGTTTGTGATTTCTTACCGTCCGGGTAGCAAGAACACCAAGCCTGATGCCTTATCCCGTCTGTTTAGTTCTTCTGTGGCTTCTACTGATCCCGAGGGGATTCTTCCTTATGGGCGTGTTGTCGGGTTAACAGTCTGGGGAATTGAAAGACAGGTTAAGCAAGCACTCACGCACACTGCGTCGCCGCGCGCTTGTCCTAGTAACCTCCTTTTCGCTCCTGTTTCCACTGCCTGGCTGTTCTTCAGTGGGCTCACTCTGCCAAGTTAGCTGGTCATCCCGGTGTTCGAGGCACTCTTGCGTCTATTCGCCAGCGCTTTGGTGGCCGACTCAGGAGCGTGACACGCGCCAAGCTTCGTGGCTGCTTGTTCGGACTGCGCGCAGACTAAGTCGGGTAACTCTCCTCCTGCCGGTCGTCTCAGACCGCTCCCCATTCCTTCTCGACCATGGTCTCACATCGCCCTAGACTTCATTACCGGGTCTGCCTTTGTCTGCGGGGAAGACTGTGATTCTTACGGTTGTCGATAGGTTCTCTAAGGCGGCACATTTCATTCCCCTCGCTAAACTTCCTTCCGCTAAGGAGACGGCACAAATCATTATCGAGAATGTATTCAGAATTCATGGCCTCCCGTTAGACGCCGTTTCAGACAGAGGCCCGCAATTCACGTCACAGTTTTGGAGGGAGTTCTGTCGCTTGATTGGTGCGTCCGTCAGTCTCTCTTCCGGTTTCATCCCCAGTCTAACGGTCAAGCAGAGAGGGCCAATCAGACGATTGGTCGCATACTACGCAGCCTTTCTTTCAGAAACCCTGCGTCTTGGGCAGAACAGCTCCCCTGGGCAGAATACGCCACAATTCGCTTCCTTCGTCTGCTACCGGGTTATCTCCCGTTTCAGAGTAGTCTGGGTTACCAGCCTCCTCTGTTCTCATCCCAGCTTGCCGAGTCCAGCGTTCCTCCGCTCAAGCGTTTGTCCAACGTTGTGAGCGCACCTGGAGGAGGGTGAGGTCTGCACTTTGCCGTTACAGGGCACAGACTGTGAGAGCCGCCAATAAACGCAGGATTAAGAGTCCAAGGTATTGTTGCGGCCAGAGAGTGTGGCTTTCCACTCGCAACCTTCCTCTTACGACAGCTTCTCGTAAGTTGACTCCGCGGTTCATTGGTCCGTTCCGTGTCTCCCAGGTCGTCAATCCTGTTGCTGTGCGACTGCTTCTTCCGCGACATCTTCGTCGCGTCCATCCTGTCTTCCATGTCTCCTGTGTCAAGCCCTTTCTTCGCACCCCCGTCGTCTTCCCTCCCCCTCCCGTCCTTGTCGAGAGCGCACCTATTTACAAGGTACATAAGATCATGGACATGCGTTCGGGGACGGGGTCACCAATACTTAGTGGATTGGGAGGGTTACGGTCCTGAGGAGAGGAGTTGGGTTCCGTCTCGGGACGTGCTGGACCGTTCACTCATTGATGATTTCCTCCGTTGCCGCCAGGATTCCTCTCGAGTGCGCCAGGAGGCGCTCGGTGAGTGGGGGTACTGTCATGTTTTGTCATTTATTATCTTGTCTTGTCCCTGTGCTTCCCATTCTATTCGTTTCCTCTGCTGGTCTTATTAGGTTCTTTCCTCTTTCTATCCCTCTCTCCTCCTCTCCCTCACTCTCTCGCTCTCTTCTCTCTCTATCGTCCGCTCCTGCTCCCAGCTGTT
>NW_025758882.1:0-4900 GCF_021184085.1 Oncorhynchus gorbuscha | reverse complement strand
TTTTATAGGGGTTACACTACAGTCAAGGAGGAAAGGTTGTGGTTTATAGGGGTTAGACTACAGTCAAGGAGGGAACGGTTGTGGTTTATAGGGGTTACACTACAGTCAAGGAGGGAACGGTTGTGTTTTATAAGGGTTACACTACAGTCAAGGAGGGAACGGTTGTGGTTTATAGGGGTTAGATTACAGTCGAGGAGGGAACGGTTGTGTTTTATAGGGGTTCACTACAGTCAAGGAGGGAACGGTTGTGTTTTAAAGGGGTTAGATTACAGTCAAGGAGGGAAGGGTTGTGTTTTATAGGGGTTAGACTACAGTCAAGGAGGGAAGGACTGTGTTTTATAGGGGTTAGTATACAGTTAAGGAGGGAAGGGTTGTGTTTATTAGGGGTTAGATTACAGTCAAGGAGGGAAAGGTTGTGTTTTATAGGGGTTACACTACAGTCAAGGAGGGAAAGGTTGTGTTTTATAGGGGTTACACTACAGTCAAGGAGGGAAAGGTTGTGTTTTATAGGGGTTAGACTACAGTCAAGGAGGGAACGGTTGTGGTTTATAGGGGTTACACTACAGTCAAGGAGGGAACGGTTGTGGTTTATAGGGGTTACACTACAGTCAAGGAGGGAACGGTTGTGTTTTATAAGGGTTACACTACAGTCAAGGAGGGAACGGTTGTGGTTTATAGGGGTTAGATTACAGTCGAGGAGGGAACGGTTGTGTTTTATAGGGGTTCACTACAGTCAAGGAGGGAACGGTTGTGTTTTAAAGGGGTTAGATTACAGTCAAGGAGGGAAGGGTTGTGTTTTATAGGGGTTAGGACTACAGTCAAGGAGGAAGGACTGTGTTTTATAGGGGTTAGTATACAGTTAAGGAGGGAAGGGTTGTGTTTATTAGGGGTTAGATTACAGTCAAGGAGGAAAGGTTGTGTTTTATAGGGGTTACACTACAGTCAAGGAGGGAAAGGTTGTGTTTTATAGGGGTTACACTACAGTCAAGGAGGGAAAGGTTGTGTTTTATAGGGGTTAGACTACAGTCAAGGAGGGAACGGTTGTGGTTTATAGGGGTTACACTACAGTCAAGGAGGGAACGGTTGTGGTTTATAGGGGTTACACTACAGTCAAGGAGGGAACGGTTGTGTTTTTTATAAGGGTTACACTACAGTCAAGGAGGGAACAGTTGTGGTTTATAGGGTTAGATTACAGTCGAGGAGGGAACGGTTGTGTTTTATAGGGGTTCACTACAGTCAAGGAGGGAACGGTTGTGTTTTAAAGGGGTTAGATTACAGTCAAGGAGGGAAGGGTTGTGTTTTATAGGGGTTAGACTACAGTCAAGGAGGGAAGGACTGTGTTTTATAGGGGTTAGACTACAGTCAAGGAGGGAAGGACTGTGTTTTATAGGGGCTAGACTACAGTCAAGGAGGGAAGGACTGTGTTTTATAGGGGTTACACTACAGTCAAGGAGGGAAGGACTGTGTTTTATAGGGGTTAGACTACAGTCAAGGAGGGAAGGACTGTGTTTTATAGGGGTTAGACTACAGTCAAGGAGGGAAGGACTGTGTTTTATAGGGGTTAGACTACAGTCAGGGAGGGAAGGACTGTGTTTTATAGGGGTTAGACTACAGTCAGGGATGGAAGGACTGTGTTTTATAGGGGTTAGACTACAGTCAGGGATGGAAGGACTGTGTTTTATAGGGGTTAGACTACAGTCAGGGATGGAAGGACTGTGTTTTATAGGGGTTAGACTACAGTCAGGGATGGAAGGACTGTGTTTTATAGGGGTTAGACTACAGTCAAGGAGGGAAGGACTTTGTGTTTATAAGAGTTACTACAGTCAAGGAGGGAAGGACTGTGTGTTATAGGGGTTAGACTACAGTCAAGGAGGGAAGGACTGTGTTTTATAGGGGTTAGACTACAGTCAAGGAGGGAAGGACTGTGTTTTGTAGGGGTTAGACTACAGTCAAGGAGGGAAGGACTGTGTTTTATAGGGGTTAGACTACAGTCAAGGAGGGAAGGACTGTGTTTTATAGGGGTTAGACTACAGTCAAGGAGGGAAGGACTGTGTTTTATAGGGGTTAGACTACAGTCAGGGATGGAAGGACTGTGTTTTATAGGGGTTACACTACAGTCAAGGATGGAAGGACTGTGTTTTATAGGGGTTAGACTACAGTCAAGGAGGGAAGGACTGTGTTTTATAGGGGTTAGACTACAGTCAGGGATGGAAGGACTGTGTTTTATAGGGTTAGACTACAGTCAAGGAGGGGAAGGACTGTGTTTTATAGGGGTTAGACTACAGTCAGGGATGGAAGGACTGTGTTTTATGTTTATAGTCAAGGAGGAAGGACTGTGTTTTATAGGGTTACTACAGTCAGGGATGGAAGGACTGTGTTTTATAGGGGTTACACTACAGTCAGGCATGGAAGGACTGTGTTTTATAGGGGTTAGACTACAGTCAAGGAGGAAGGACTGTGTTTTAAGGGTTAGACTACAGTCAGGGATGGAAGGACTGTGTTTTATAGGGGTTAGACTACAGTCAAGGAGGGAAGGACTGTGTTTTATAGGGTTAGACTACAGTCAGGGATGGAAGGACTGTGTTTTATAGGGGTTAGACTACAGTCAAGGAGGGAAGGACTGTGTTTTATAGGGTTACACTACAGTCAAGGAGGGAAGGACTGTGTTTTATAGGAGACTACAGTCAAGGAGGAAGGACTGTGTTTTATAGGGTTAGACTACAGTCAGGGATGGAAGGACTGTGTTTTATAGGGGTTAGACTACAGTCAAGGAGGGAAGGACTGTGTTTTATAGGGTTAGACTACAGTCAAGGAGGGAAGGACTGTGTTTTATAGAGACTACAGTCAAGGAGGGAAGGACTGTGTTTTATAGGGGTTAGACTACAGTCAAGGAGGGAAGGACTGTGTTTTGTAGGGGTTAGACTACAGTCAAGGAGGGAAGGACTGTGTTTTATAGGGGTTAGACTACAGTCAAGGAGGGAAGGACTGTGTTTTATAGGGGTTAGACTACAGTCAAGGAGGGAAGGACTGTGTTTTATAGGGGTTAGACTACAGTCAGGGATGGAAGGACTGTGTTTTATAGGGGTTACACTACAGTCAAGGATGGAAGGACTGTGTTTTATAGGGGTTAGACTACAGTCAAGGAGGGAAGGACTGTGTTTTATAGGGGTTAGACTACAGTCAGGGATGGAAGGACTGTGTTTTATAGGGGTTAGACTACAGTCAAGGAGGGAAGGACTGTGTTTTATAGGGGTTAGACTACAGTCAGGGATGGAAGGACTGTGTTTTATAGGGGTTACACTACAGTCAAGGAGGGAAGGACTGTGTTTTATAGGGGTTACACTACAGTCAGGGATGGAAGGACTGTGTTTTATAGGGGTTACACTACAGTCAGGCATGGAAGGACTGTGTTTTATAGGGGTTAGACTACAGTCAAGGAGGGAAGGACTGTGTTTTATAGGGGTTAGACTACAGTCAGGGATGGAAGGACTGTGTTTTATAGGGGTTAGACTACAGTCAAGGAGGGAAGGACTGTGTTTTATAGGGGTTAGACTACAGTCAGGGATGGAAGGACTGTTGTTTTTATAGGGGTTGTTTTAGACTACAGTCAAGGAGGGAAGGACTGTGTTTTATAGGGGTTACACTACAGTCAGGGATGGAGGGAAGGACTGTGTTTTATAGGGGTTAGACTACAGTCAAGGAGGGAAGGACTGTGTTTTATAGGGGTTAGACTACAGTCAGGGATGGAAGGACTGTGTTTTATAGGGGTTAGACTACAGTCAAGGAGGGAAGGACTGTGTTTTATAGGGGTTAGACTACAGTCAAGGAGGGAAGGACTGTGTTTTATAGGGGTTAGACTACAGTCAAGGAGGGAAGGACTGTGTTTTATAGGGGTTAGACTACAGTCAAGGAGGGAAGGACTGTGTTTTATAGGGGTTAGACTACAGTCAAGGAGGGAAGGACTGTGTTTTATAGGGGTTAGACTACAGTCAAGGAGGGAAGGACTGTGTTTTATAGGGGTTAGACTACAGTCAAGGAGGGAAGGACTGTGTTTATATTGAGTCAGGGATGGAAGGACTGTGTTTTAGACACTACAGTCAGGGATGGAAGGACTGTGTTTTATAGGGTTAGACAGTCAGAGCATGGAAGGACTGTGTTTTTATAGAAGGTCAAGGAGGAAGGACTGTGTTTTATAGGGGTTAGACTACAGTCAGGGATGGAAGGACTGTGTTTTATAGGGGTTAGACTACAGTCAAGGAGGGAAGGACTGTGTTTTATAGGGGTTAGACTACAGTCAGGGATGGAAGGACTGTGTTTTATAGGGGTTACACTACAGTCAGGGATGGAAGGACTGTGTTTATAGGGTTACACTACAGTCAGGCATGGAAGGACTGTGTTTTATAGGGGGTTAGACTACAGTCAAGGAGGAAGGACTGTGTTTTATAGGGGTTAGACTACAGTCAGGGATGGAAGGACTGTGTTTTATAGGGGTTAGACTACAGTCAAGGAGGGAAGGACTGTGTTTTATAGGGTTAGACTACAGTGGAAGGACTGTGTTTTTAGGAGTCAAGGAGGAGGACTGTGTTTTATAGGGGTTAGACTACAGTCAAGGAGGGAAGGACTGTGTTTTATGGGAGTTAGGCTACAGTCAAGGAGGAAGGACTGTGTTTTATGGGGTTAGACTACAGTCAAGGGAGGAAGGACTGTGTTTTATAGGGATTAGACTACAGTCAAGGAGGGAAGGACTGTGTTTTATAGGGGTTAGACTACAGTCAGGAGGGAAAGGACTGTGTTTTATAGGATTAGACTACAGTCAAGGAGGAAGGACTGTGTTTTATAGGGGTTAGACTACAGTCAAGGAGGGAAGGACTGTGTTTTATAGGGGTTAGACTACAGTCAA
>NW_025758881.1:0-4900 GCF_021184085.1 Oncorhynchus gorbuscha | reverse complement strand
AGTCAATTGGAGGTGTACCTGTGGATGTATTTCAAGGCCTACCTTCAAACTCAGTGCCTCTTTGCTTGACATCATTGGAAATCAAAAGAAATCTCTCCTCTTCCATCCTATCATCTCTTCCCTCTGCTCAAACCTTCTCCAACCTATCTCCTGATTCTGCCTCCCTCCTCTCCTCCCTTTCTGCATCCTTTGACTCTCTATGTCCCCTATCTTCCAGGCCGGCTCGGTCCTCCTCCCGCTCCGTGGCTTGACGACTCAATGCGAGCTCACAGAACAGGGCTCCGGAAGGCCGAGCGGAAATGGAGGAAAACTCGCCTCCCTGCGGACCTGGCATCCTTTCACTCCCTCCTCTCTACATTTTCCTCCTCTGTCTCTGCTGCTAAAGCCACTTTCTACCACTCTAAATTCCAAGCATCTGCCTCTAACCCTAGGAAGCTCTTTGCCACATTCTCCTCCCTCCTGAATCCTCCTCCCTCCCCCCCTCCTCCTCTCTGCAGATGACTTCGTCAACCATTTTGAAAAGAAGATCGACGACATCCGATCCTCGTTTGCTAAGTCAAACAACACCGCTGGTTCTGCTCACACTGCCCTACCCTGTGCTCTGACCTCTTTCTCCCTCTCTCTCCAGATGAAATCTCGCCTTGTGACGGCCGGCCGCCCAACAACCTGCCCGCTCGACCCTATCCCCTCCTCTCTTCTCCAGACCATTTCCGGAGACCTTCTCCCTTACCTCACCTCGCTCATCAACTTATCCCTGACCGCTGGCTACGTCCCTTCCGTCTTCAAGAGAGCGAGAGTTGCACCCTTCTGAAAAAACCTACACTCGATCCCTCCGATGTCAACAACTACAGACCAGTATCCCTTCTTTCTTTTCTCTCTCAAAACTCTTGAACGTGCCGCCCTTGGTCAGCTCTCCCGCTATCTCTCTCAGAATGACCTTCTTGATCCAAATCAGTCAGGTTTCAAGACTAGTCATTCAACTGAGACTGCTCTTCTCTGTATCACGGAGGCGCTCCGCACCGCTAAAGCTAACTCTCTCCTCTGCTCTCATCCTTCTAGACCTATCGGCTGCCTTCGATACTGTGAACCATCAGATCCTCCTCTCCACCCTCTCCGAGTTGGGCATCTCCTCGGCGCGGCCCACGCTTGATTGCGTCCTACCTGACAGGTCGCCCTACAGGTGGCGTGGCGAGAATCTGTCTCCTCACCACGCGCGCACCACTGGTGTCCCCAGGCTCTGTTCTAGGCCCTCTCCTATTCTCAAGCTATACACCAAGTCACTTGGCTCTGTCATAACCTCACATGGTCTCTCCTATCATTGCTATGCAGACGACACACAATTAATCTTCCTTTCCCTTCTGATGACCAGGTGGCGAATCGCATCTCTGCATGTCTGGCAGACATATCAGTGTGGATGACGGATCACCACCTCATGCTGAACTTCGGCAAGACGGAGCTGCTCTTCCTCCCGGGAAGGACTGCCCGTTCCATGATCTCGCCATCACGGTTGACAACTCCATTGTGTCCTCCTCCCAGAGCGCTAAGAACCTTGGCGTGATCCTGGACAACAAACTGTCGTTCTCAACTAACATCAAGGCGGTGGCCCCGTTCCTGTAGGTTCATGTTCTACAACATCCGCAGAGTACGACCCTGCCTCACACAGGAAGCGGCGCAGGTCCTAATCCAGGCACTTGTCATCTCCCGTCTGGATTACTGCAACTCGCTGTTGGCTGGGCTCCCTGCCTGTGCCATTAAACCCCTACAACTCATCCAGAACGCCGCAGCCCGACTAGTGTTCAACCTTCCTGTTCTCTCACGCACCCCGCTCCTCCGCTCTCTCCACTGGCTTCCAGTTGAAGTCGCATCCGCTACAAGACCATGGTGCTTGCCTACGGAGCTGTGAGGGGAACGGCACCTCAGTACCTCCAGGCTCTGATCAGGCCCTACACCCAAATAAGGGCACTGCGTTCATCCACCTCTGGCCTGCTCGCCTCCCTACCACTGAGGAAGTACAGTTCCCGCCAGCTCAGTCAAAACTGTTCGCTGCTCTGGCTCCCAATGGTGGAACAAACTCCTCATGACGCCAGGACAGCGGAGTCAATCACCACCTTCCGGAGACACCTGAAACCCCACCTTTTAAGGAATACCTAGGATAGGATAAAGTAATCCTTCTCACCCCCTCCCCCCTTAAAATATTTAGATGCACTATTGTAAAGTGGTTGTTCCACTGGATGTCATAAGGTGAATGCACCAATTTGTAAGTCGCTCTGGATAAGAGCGTCTGCTAAATGACTTAAATGTAAATGTAAATGTAAATCAGCCAAGACCTCAGAAAACAAATGGTAGACCTCCACAAGTCTGGTTCATCCTTGGGAGCAATTTCCAAATGCCTGAAGGTACCACGTTCATCTGTACAAACAATAGTACGCAAGTATAAACACCATGGGACTACGCAGCCGTCATACCGCTCAGGAAGTAGGTGCGTTCTGTCTTCTCGAGATGAACCTACTTTGGTGTGAAAAGTGCAAATCAATCCCAGAACAGCAGCAAACGACCTTGTGAAGATGCTGGAGGAAACCGGTACAAAAGTATCTATATCCACAGTAAAACAAGTCCTATATCGACCCCTTAACCTGAAAGTCCGCTCCGCAAGGAAGAAGCCAGTGCTCCAAAACCGCCATAAAAATGCCAGACTATGGTGATACAGTGAATTTTAAGTGAAATAATCTGTCTGTAAACAATTATTGGAAAAATTACTTGTCATGCACAATGTAGATGTCCTAAACGACTTGCAAAAGTATAGTGTATTAACAAGAACCTTTTGGAGTGGTTTAAAAACAAGTTTAATGAACTCCAACCTAAGTGTATGTAAACTTCCGACTTCAACTGTGTGTGTGTGTGTGTGTGTGTGTGTGTGTGTGTGTGTGTGTGTGTGTGTGTGTGTGTGTGTGTGTGTGTGTGTGTGTGTGTGTGTGTGTGTGTGTGTGTGTGTGTGTGTGTGTGTGTGTGTGTGTGTGTGTGTGTGTGTGTGTGTGTGTGTGTGTGTGTGTGTGTGTGTATTGGAGGCCCATTATCAGCAACCATCACTCATGTGTTCGCCAATCCAAGTTAATCATTTTAAAAGGCACTTTAATGTGCTTGTCCTCTTGCTCGGTTGTACTCCGGGGCCTCCCACTCCTCTTTCTATTCTGGTTAGTGCCAGTTTGCGCTGTTCTGTGAAGGGAGTAGTACACAGCGTTGTACGAGATCTTCGGTTTCTTGGCAATTTCTCGCATGGAATAGTCTTAATTTCTCCGAATTAGAATAGACTGACGAGTTTCAGAAGAAAGGTCTTTGTTTCTGGCCATTTTGAGCCTGTAATCGAACCCACAAATGCTGATTCTCCACATACTCAACTCGTCTAAAGGCCAGTTTTATTGCTTCTTTAATCAAAACAACAGTTTTCAGCTGTGCTAACATAATTGCAAAAGGGTATTCTAATTGTATTATTTTTTTTACCTTTATTTAACCAGGCAAGTCAGTTAAGAACAAATTCTTATTTACAATGACGGCCTGGGAACAGTGGATTAACTGCCTGTTCAGGGGCAGAACGACAGATTTGTACCTTGTCAGCTCGGGAGTTTGAACTTGCAACCTTCCGGTTACTAGTTCAACGCTGTAACCACTAGGCTACTGTAACCACTATCCTTTCAAAATTATAAACTTGGATTAGCTATCACAACATGCCATTGGAACACAGGAGTAATGGTTGCTGATCATGGGCCTCTGTACGCCAATGTAGATATTGTATTAAAAATCTGCCGTTTCTAAAGGACCCCAAACTTTTGAAAGGTAGTGTGTATATATAGGCCTAGGTACCAAGGTGGATTAGTCGTGGCGACTGAAAACAGACAACAATCAAGACAATGAACTATAATGGTTGAGAAACACAGCAGCACAGTAGAGGTGTATGTAGCCTTTACTATGTAGAAGGCAGAAGAACACAGTCCATAGCAAATATATAAAGGACTATACAAAACATTAGGAACACCTTTCTAATGGGGGGCTTCATTTGGGACTCGAAGTACAATCTGTTCGGGAACAGAGATACTAACGTGTTTTTGCAACGAAACATATTTCATTAAACTGTTAACAGCCCCTATGCGCGCTGGAGAAAGGAATGAAACGGAGCGAGAAGGAGATGGACGCACATGGTTGTTAGAGATTGTGTATAGCTAAATGTTGTGTCATCCAATTCATTATGAAAATATAATCAATTCCCTTTTACTAGGCTATTTAAAATCGCCCTGCACCACCGATGAACCAACTGCATGGCCTAGGGCTTTACGTTCTCTCCCAGTCTCGTGGACAGATCGCATAAGATAACCAGACCATCCAGTATGCATAATAATAGTCCACACTCAATGGCAGTGACTCGAATTTGTTTCATTTTGGAGTATAGTCTAGACCAATTATGTACCAAAAATATCTTAAATCAGTTTAGTTTTTTTGCCATGCGTAATATGCAGTAGGCTATTTATGGTATAATGGCACAATCCTAATTTTAATTCAGGTTATTTTGGGGGCTTTATCTCATAAGCCTATGCATATGGGTGTTTTGAATAAATCATCACCTTAGAAAGCTCTGTCCATTTCGTTTGAAACATAATCCACAATGACAAACCTGCTGTTGAACTTCTTTCTTCAAACTGAGCATCACGTTGAGTTTTAAAAGCATGATACTGTTTTGTTTGATGGGATTTTCAATTGCATTTGGCATCGATGCCAGTAGCACACTAGAACCCTGACTACCAGGCCATTAGGACCTGATGGTTGTTAGCAAGTTGGGTACTACCAAAGCACATCCAACTGTTCCGTGGAATTTTGACCAACTTTTGTTTTTGCTCTCTTTTCTCTCAGT
>NW_025758880.1:2500-4901 GCF_021184085.1 Oncorhynchus gorbuscha | reverse complement strand
TACATTACATTTACATTTACATTACATTTAAGTCATTTAGCAGACGCTCTTATCCAGAGCGACTTACAAATTGGTGCATTCACCTTATGACATCCAGTGGGACAGTCACTTAACAATAGTGCATCTAAAACTTAGGGGGTGGGGTGAGAGGGATTACTTAACCTATCCTAGGTATTCCTTAAAGAGGTGGGGTTTCAGGTGTCTCCGGAAGGTGGTGATTGACTCCGCTGTCCTGGCGTCGTGAGGGAGTTTGTTCCACCATTGGGGGGCCAGGGCAGCGAACAGTTTTGACTGGGCTGAGCGGGAGCTGTACTTCCTCAGTGGTAGGGAGGCGAGCAGGCCAGAGGTGGATGAACGCAGTGCCCTTGTTTGGGTGTAGGGCCTGATCAGAGCCTGGAGGTACTGAGGTGCCGTTCCCCTCACAGCTCCGTAGGCAAGCACCATGGTCTTGTAGCGGATGCGAGCTTCAACTGGAAGCCAGTGGAGAGAACGGAGGAGCGGGGTGACGTGAGAGAACTTGGGAAGGTTGAACACCAGACGGGCTGCGGCGTTCTGGATGAGTTGAAGGGGTTTAATGGCACAGGCAGGAGCCCAGCCAATAGCGGTTGCAAATCCAGACAGGGAGATGACAAGTGCCTGGATTAGGACCTGCGCGCTTCCTGTGTGAGGCAGGGTCGCACTCTGACGGATGTTGTAAATGTAAATGAACCTACAGGAACGGGCCACCGCCTTGATGTTAGTTGAGAACGACAGGGTGTTGTCCAGGATCACGCCAAGGTTCTTAGCGCTCTGGGAGGAGGACACAATGGAGTTGTCAACCGTGATGGCGAGATCATGGAACGGGCAGTCCTTCCCGGAGGAAGAGCAGCTCCGTCTTGCCGGGTTCAGCTTGAGGTGGTGATCCGTCATCCACACTGATATGTCTGCCAGACATGCAGAGATGCGATCGCCACCAGGTCATCAGAAGGGGGAAAGGAGAAGATTAATTGTGTGTCGTCTGCATAGCAATGATAGGAGAGAGACCATGAGGGTTATGACAGAGCCAAGTGACTTGAGGTGTATAGCGAGAATAGGAGGGCCTAGAACAGAGCCCTGGGGACACCAGTGGTGAGATGCGTGGTGAGGAGGACAGATTCGCCACGCCACCTGGTAGGAGCGACCTGTCAGGTAGGACGAATCAAGCGTGGGCCGCGCCGGAGATGCCCAACTCGGAGAGAGGGTGAAGGAGGATCTGATGGTTCACAGTATCGAAGGCAGCCGATAGGTCTAGGAAGGATGAGAGCAGAGGAGAGAGAGTTAGCTTAGCGCGGAGGGAGCGCCTCCGTGATACAGAGAAGACAGTCTCAGTTGAATGACTAGTCTTGAAACCTGACTGATTTGGATCAAGAAGGTCATTCTGAGAGAGATAGTGGGAGAGCTGACCAAGGACGGCACGTTCAAGAGTTTTGGAGAGAAAAGAAAGAAGGGATACTGGTCTGTAGTGTTGACATCGGAGGGATCGAGTGTAGGTTTTTCAGAAGGGTGCAACTCGCTCTCTTGAAGACAGAAGGGACGTGAGCTATGGTCAGGGATACAAGCTGGATGAGCGAGGTGAGGTAAGGAGAAGGTCTCCGGAAATGGTCTGGAGAAGAGAGGAGGGGATAGGGTCAAGCGGGCAGGTTGTTGGGCGGCCGGCCGTCACAAGACGCCAGATTTCATCTGGAGAGAGGGGAGAAAGAGGTCAGAGCACAGGGTAGGGCAGTGTGAGCAGAACCAGCGGTGTCGTTTGACTTAGCAAACGAGGATCGGATGTCGTCGACTTTCTTTTCAAAATGGTTGACGAAGTCATCTGCAGAGAGGGGAGGAGGGGGGAGGGGGCGGAGGATTCAGGAGGGAGGAGAAGGTGGCAAAGAGCTTCCTAGGGTTAGAGGCAGATGCTTGGAATTTAGCGTGGTAGAAAGTGGCTTTAGCAGCAGAGACAGAGGAGGAAAATGTAGAGAGGAGGGGAGTGAAAGGATGCCAGGTCCGCAGGGAGGCGAGTTTTCCTCCATTTCCACTCGGCTGCCGGAGCCCTGTTCTGTGAGCTCGCAATGAGTCATCGAGCCACGGAGGCGGGAGGGGAGGACCGAGCCGGCCTGGAGGATAGGGGACATAGAGACCAAGGGATGCAGAGAGGGAGGAGAGGAGGGTTGAGGAGAGCAGAATCAGGAGATAGGTGGGAGAAGGTTTGAGCGGAGGGAAGAGATGATAGGATGGAAGAGGGAGAAAGTAGCGGAGGAGAGGAAAGCGAAGGTTGGGACCAATATACCATCCGAAGTAGGATGGTCAGAACTTCTGTACCTACTCTTACTGTAGCTCAAGCAATCAGAATTTGGATGATGATAATGCTGAAATCGTCACATTTACATCATCATAAGTTATG
>NW_025758879.1:0-4901 GCF_021184085.1 Oncorhynchus gorbuscha | reverse complement strand
AGAAACAAGTCTCTCACTGTTGCCGCTTGCTATAGACCACCTTCTACACCCAGCTGTGCCCTGGACACCATATGTGAATTGATTGACCCCGATCTATCTTCTGAGCTTGTGCTGCTAGGTGACCTAAACTGGACATGCTTAACACCCCGGCCATCCTACAATCTAAACTTGATGCCCTCAATCTTACACAAATTATCAATGAACCTACCAGGTATAACCCCAAACCCGTAAACACGGGCACCCTCATAGATATCATCATAACTAACTCGCCCTCCCAATACACCTCTGCAGTTTTCAACCAAGATCTTAGCAATCACTGCCTCATTGCCTGCATCCGTAATGGTTCTGCGGTCAAACGACCACCCCTAATCACTGTCAAACGCTCCCTAAAACACTTATGCGAACAGGCCTTTCTAATTGACCTGGACCGGGGTATCCTGGCATAAAATTGACCTCATCCCGTCAGTAGAGGATGCCTGGTTATTCTTTAAAAGTGCCTTCCTCACCATCTTAAATAAGCATGTCCTTTGAAGAAATGTAGCACTAGGAACAAGATATAGCCCTTGGTTCACTCCAGACCTGTCACTGCCCTTGACCAGCACAAAACCATCCTGTTGCATTCTGCATTTGCATCGAATAGCCCCGTGATATGCAACTTTTCAAGTCTGTTTGCAAAAGCTTTCCTAACTGAAATTTGCTTCCTGCAACACAAACTCAAAAAGTTCTGGGACACTGTAAAGCCCATGGAGAATAAGAGCACCTCCTCCCAGCTGCCCTGCACTGTCACTGCAGATAAATCAATAAGCATTTTTCTACGGCTGGCCATGCTTTCCACCTGGCTAACCCTAAGCTGGGCAAAAGCCATGTGCACCCCACAGCAACTCGGCTCAAACCTACCCCACTTCTCCTTCACCCAAATCCAGAAAGCTGATGTTCTGAAAGAGCTGCAAAAATCTGGACCCCTTCAAATCAGCCGGGCTAGACAATCTGGACCCTCTCTTTCGAAATGGTCTGCCGAAATTATTGCAACCCTTATTACTAGCCTGTTCAACCTCTTTTGTATCATCTGAGATTCCCATAGTTTGGAAAGCTGCCATTTAATTCCCTCTTATAAGGGGGAGACACTCTAGACCCAAACTGCTACAGACCTATATCTATTCTACCCTGCTTTCTAAGGTCTTTGAAAGCCAAATTAACAAACAGACCATTTCAAATCTCACTGTACCTTCTCCGCTATGCAATCTGGTTTCAGAGCTGGTCATGGGTGCACCTCAACCACTCTCTCAAGGTCCTAAACGATATTGGCACGTTAGCTAGGAGTGGTGGGTGTGGAGTCAGATGCAGTGGTTCCAGAAAATACGTATTTATTCCAAAAATGGTCAAGCCAAAATCTCCGGATCTCCGGCACCGCACCTTCCTGCAGGGGACCAGCTACCACCGGCCTAAGGAGAGACACATGAAACGATGGGTTAATGTGATAGTAAGAAGGGAGCTGTAACCTATAACACACCACGTTTATCCTCCCCAGGACTTTAAATGGCCCCACACACCACGGCCCCAGCCTCCAGCTGGGCAGGCAGAGGGGCAGGTTTCGGGTCGAGAGCCAGACCCAGTCCCCCGGTGCGAACACGGGGGCCTCACAGCGGTAGCGGTCAACGCTCCTCTTCTGCCGCCCACCAGCCTGTTTTAGCAATTCCTGGACGGCTCTCCAGGTCTCCTTTGAGCGCTGCACCCACTCCTCCACCGCAGGAGCCTCTGTCTAGCTCTGATGCCACAGTACCAGGACCGGCTGGTAGCCCAACACGCACTGGAAAGGCGACATGTTCGTGGAGGAGTGGCGGAGTGAGTATTGAGCCACCTCGGCCCATGGGACGTACCTCGCCCATTCTCCTGACCGGTTCTGACAATACGACCGCAGAAACCTACCCACATCCTGGTTCACTCTCTCCACCTGCCCATTGCTCTCGAGGTGAAAACCCGAGGTCAGGCTGATCGAGACCCCAGACTCTCCATGAACGCCCTCCAAACTGCGAGACAGTTCAAATCATTAAAATTCTGGATTTTTATTAGCATGCTTCCAGGCCAAGATACGTAGGTGATATGCACCTCATACCGGTTGGTCCTTCTGTAGATCAGTTGGTAGAGCATGGCGCTTGTAACGCCAGGGTAGTGGGTTCGATTCCCCGGGACCACCCATACGTAGAATGTATGCACACATGACTGTAAGTCGCTTTGGATAAAAGCGTCTGCTAAATGGCATATATTATTATTATACCGTGACAATGTTACTACAGTGAGGAAAGCTAAGAGACGGCGAGATAGAATTATGCCAAAGGTACATTTTATCGTGGGAAATCATAAGATAATTTCAATATATTTGAGGCCTCTATGATGACGAGATTCATTATTCCAAAATGCCAATATTATTGCATTGGGGTAATAAAAAGGTGACTTATCATTGTCAATGGAGAATTTTCATTCTAATGAGCAGGCCTATACGAGCATATGTTGCACGTCATCCATATTAGGATATCAGTTGTCAGTTCTGAGACTAAAACCCCTCAATTGTCAGATGAGACTGTGTGTGCTGGCTACACAGTGCTGGTAGTGAGAGAGCAGGCTTCTGTTGCAGCCTGTTGAGTAGCATCTGGGTTGTAAGCATGTATTGATAGGGTCAGGCTCTCCCAGATTAACATGATTACACAAGGTCCACTTCAGTTTGACTCAATCAAGACCCAGCAAGAGGGTAGACATGACAGCTGGCACATCACAGATGCAAAGCGATCACGTTAAACAATGTGTGTGTGTGTGTGTGTGTGTGTGTGTGTGTGTGTGTGTGTGTGTGTGTGTGTGTGTGTGTGTGTGTGTGTGTGTGTGTGTGTGTGTGTGTGTGTGTGTGTGTGTGTGTGTGTGTGTGTGTGTGTGTGTGTGTGTGTGTGTGTGAAAAATATACATAGTGAGAGATAGAAAGAGAGGAGGGAGGGAAAGTGAGTATGTAAACACTAGTTAACACTAGCCAATTTGCTGTGTGCTATAAAAGGGACCCATCGGCAGGGTTCAATATATTTCAAGAACCTTTGCGAATTCTGAAGAACCACAGATGCCACATCAAGAATCCCACACTTAACTCAAAGATCTTTATCGGGCAAGAGTTCTCCAAGGAACCATATAACCTTTTCCACAACTACCAACAAACGGGTGTGATCATTCTACAATGGTCCCTAAAGAGTACGCTCAAACCAGTGTGATTAGAATGCTTATTTAGAACGTCTAGTTTCGATTAACGCAACAGTCAACATTTAAGCTAGATAACACTGATTTTTCACAGAAACATTTTGCACAAGTACAATCCTTACAAAGTTATGTCCTGAATGTGACCAGTTTCTTTTTGGATGCAGTGTTCAGACATTCACAGAAGTTGTGACAGCATCCAAACCGGAAAATGTCCAAACCAGAAAATGTAGGCTACATTAGTCCTAGCACTAACTGAGGAAAGATTAACTTAACACAAGCTGTCATATTTAGATAACTCTCGACTGACAGAAACCACAATATGAATTAGCTAATCGTAATTACTATTTATATTTCATCACATCATGCGTGAGCTCACCATTAATCTAAATAATTGAGTAAAACACTTTCTAGGAATCTAAAGTAATCCGAAGATGGGTAGTTTGTGTGCCCCACCATATTTGTTTTTCATGTCAAACAAAGATAAGAGGAGACAAGATGAGTTTGGTCTGTTTGCAGTCTGCATGTTGAAGGTGGTGTGTCGTCTACGATCATTCACTTCCCTTCATTCACTTCTGGAAGTTTAACCTTTACCTCATTATCAGGACTCCCGAGTGGCGCAGCAGTCTAAGGCACTGCATTTCAGTGCTAGAAGCGTCACTACCGACACCCTTGTTCGAATCCAGGCTGTATCACAACTGGCCATGATTGAGAGTCCAATAGGGCGGAGCACAATTGGACCCAGCATCCTCCGGGTGTGGCCGGTGTATGACATCATTGTAAATAAGAATTTGTTCTTAACCGACTTGGCTAGTTATATTAAGCTTACATTATAACATCTTTGGTCTGACAGAAGTTTAGATGACACCCAGAATGCATTGCATAATTTCATCAAACATGAAGCCACCTATAGCTGGCAAAAAGCTTAGCATTAGCTCATTATAATCAGTACAATATTCAAAATATTATTTTACACAGATAAGTGTCCATTATTACAATCTATACAATAATCAGAATGCATTATGTCAACGTGAATAAACTGTAAATACATACATACATATACATACATATATACTGTATGCTACAGTAGAAACGACAGCACGATATACAGAAAATAAGGCACTTACTGTGATAAGAACGCACACATGTCCAACATTATTATTTGTAAGGAAAATAACCAGGAAGGCAATGCGAGCGATAGCCAGAGAATTTGCCAATTCGTGCAAGACAGCGCAAATGTCTGCATGGAAAGAGCATTATTCATAATACTTTGCACAATGGCTACATTGAGGAACTGGCAGTCTCTCCGTCTCTCTGTTTTCTTCCATTGAATTAAATATAAAATCGTATGTGTTTGTCATAGAACGATGCCGGGACTATCTTATGTGGATACAGATAGATTTCCAGCATTGTCCTTCATTTGACAGTGCGTACTGTTTCTTTCTGCCAAGAAGTTAGGGCCTTTCAGGGAATGAAATAGACTGGATATAGGCTGTACTTTTTAATGTAATCCAACACCAGAGTCACTCGTTACTACACAATACATTTCGCAGTATTAAATCAACAGTTAAAAGTTCATTTTAACACTACTTCAGATAACATATGGTCCCACTCTACAGAGTTTAAAAAGCAGTCTTATTATGGTGCTACATTTTGAGTGTTAATGTAAC
>NW_025758878.1:0-4901 GCF_021184085.1 Oncorhynchus gorbuscha | reverse complement strand
TGTCATGTTTGTCATTTATTATCATGTCTTGTCCCTGTGCTCCCCATTCTATTCGTTTCCCTCTGCTGGTCTTATTTGGTTCTTTCCCTCCTTCTATCCCTCTCTCTCCCTCCCTCTCTCACTCTCTCGCTCTCTCTTCTCTCTATCGTTCCGCTCCTGCTCCCAGCTGTTCCTATTCCCCTAATCATCATTTAGTCTTCCCACACCTGTTCCCGATCCTTTCCCCTGATTAGAGTCCCTATTTATTCCTTTGTGTTCCGTTCCTGTCCCGTCGGTTCCTTGTTTAGTATTCACCATGCTGTGATTGCGTTTCGCCCCTGTCCTGTCGTGTTTTTGCTGTGATTGTGTATCGCCCTGTCCTGTCGTGTTTTTTGCCTTCATCAGATGCTGCGTGTGAGCAGGTGTCTCTGTCAACTACGGCCTGCGCCTACCCGAAGCGACCTGCAGTCTGTGGCCGCTTCTCCAGTTATTCCCCTCTACAGACTAGAGGATTTCTGTTATTCCCTGTTTGGACTTAAATAAACTCTGTTTCTGTTAAGTCGCTTTTGGGTCCTCTTTCACCTGCATGACAGAAGGAACCGACCAAGGAATGGACCCAGCGACTTCAGACGCTCGTTACACTGCCGTCAAGATCCAAGGAGCCATGCTCGGCAGACACGAGCAGGAATTGTCTGCTGCTCGCCATGCCGTGGAGAACCTGGCCGCTCAGGTTTCCGACCTCTCTGGACAGTTCCAGAGTCTACGTCTCGTGCCACCTGTTACTTCCTGGCCTGCCGAGCCTCCAGAACCTAGGGTTAATAACCCACCTTGCTACTCCGGGCAGCCCACTGAGTGCCGCTCCTTTCTCACGCAGTGTGAGATTGTGTTCTCTCTCCAACCCAACACATACTCTAGAGAGAGAGCTCGGGTTGCTTACGTCATTTCACTCCTTACTGGCCGGGCTCGAGAATGGGGCACAGCTATCTGGGAGGCAAGGGCTGATTGCTCCAATGCTCCAGAACTTTAAAGAGGAGATGATTCGGCTTTGACCGTTCAGTGTTTGGTAGAGGCTTGTGGCCCTGGCTCTTATGCCAAGGTGAAACGGCCCATAACGGATTATTCTATTGAGTTTCGCACTCTTGCTGCCTCTAGTAGTGAGTGGAACGAGCCGGCGCTGCTCGCCTCGTTTTCTGGAGTGACTCCACGATGGTTATGATGAGATTCTCTCCGGGAGGTTCCTTCAGATGTGGACTCTTGATTGCTCTCGCATCCGTGATAGAACGACGGGTAGATATTCGTCACCGGGCTCGTGGAAGAGAGCTCGCACAACGGTGTTTCCCTGCTCCGCATCGCAACCATCTCCCTCCTGGCTTTGAGACTGAGCCCATGCAGCTGGGAGGATTCGCATCTCGACTAAGGAGAGGGAACGGAGGGGATCACCAACCGCCTGTGCCTCTATTGCGGAGTTGCTGGACATTTTGTTAATTCATGTCCAGTAAGAGGCCAGAGCCCATCAGTAAGCGGAGGGCTACAGAGCGCGCTACTACTCTGGTCTCTTCATCTAGATCTTGTACATTATGTCGGTCCATCTACGCTGACCGGGTTCGTGCTAAGCATGCAGTGCCTTGATTGGACTCTGGGGCTGAGGGTTGTTTCATGGACGAAGCATGGGTTCGAAACATAACATTCCTTTTCAGACCGTTAGACAAGCTCTACGCCATGTTTGCCTTAGATGGCAGTCATCTCCCAGTATCAAATTTGAGACACTACCTTAACTCACAGTATCTGGTAACCAGTGAGACTATTTTGATTTTCCGTTCACCGTTTACACCTGTTTTGGGTCATCCTGGCTAGTATGTCATAATCCTTCTATTAATTAACGGCAATTCTATCCTATCCTGGAACGTTTCTTGTCATGTGAAGTGTTTAATGTCTGCCATCCCTCCCGTTTCTTCTGTCCCTACTTCTCAGGAGGAACCTGGCGATTTGACAGGAGTGCCGGAGGAATATCATGATCTGCGCACGGTCTTCAGTCGGTCCCGAGCCAACTCCCTTCCTCCTCACCGGTCGTATGATTGTAGTATTGATCTCCTTCCGGGGACCACTCCTCCTCGAGGTAGACTATACTCTCTGTCGGCTCCCGAACGTAAGGCTCTCGAGGATTATTTGTCTGTGTCTCTTGACGCCGGTACCATAGTGCCTTCTTCTTCTCCGGCCGGGGCGGGGTTCTTTTTGTTAAGAAGAAGGACGGTACTCTGCGCCCTGCGTGGATTATCGAGGGCTGAATGACATAACGGTTAAGAATCGTTATCCGCTTCCCCTTATGTCATCAGTCTTCGAGATTCTGCAGGGAGCCAGGTGCTTTACTAAGTTGGACCTTCGTAACGCTTACCATCTCGTGCGCATCAGAGAGGGGGACGAGTGGAAAACGGCGTTTAACACTCCGTTAGGGCATTTTGAGTACCGGGTTCTGCCGTTCGGTCTCGCCAATGCGCCAGCTGTTTTTCAGGCATTAGTTAATGATGTTCTGAGAGACATGCTGAACATCTTTGTTTTTGTCTATCTTGACGATATCCTGATTTTTTCTCCGTCACTCGAGATTCATGTTCAGCACGTTCGACGTGTTCTACAGCGCCTTTTAGAGAATTGTCTCTACGTAAAGGCTGAGAAGTGCTCTTTTCATGTCTCCTCCGTTACTTTTCTCGGTTCCGTTATTTCCGCTGAAGGCATTCAGATGGATTCCGCTAAGGTCCAAGCTGTCAGTGATTGGCCCGTTCCAAGGTCACGTGTCGAGTTGCAGCGCTTTTAGGTTTCGCTAATTTCTATCGGCGTTTCATTCGTAATTTCGGTCAAGTTGCTGCCCCTCTCACAGCTCTTACTTCTGTCAAGACGTGTTTTAAGTGGTCCGGTTCCGCCCAGGGAGCTTTTGATCTTCTAAAAGAACGTTTTACGTCCGCTCCTATCCTCGTTACTCCTGACGTCACTAGACAATTCATTGTCGAGGTTGACGCTTCAGAGGTAGGCGTGGGAGCCATTCTATCCCAGCGCTTCCAGTCTGACGATAAGGTTCATCCTTGCGCTTATTTTTCTCATCGCCTGTCGCCATCTGAGCGCAACTATGATGTGGGTAACCGTGAACTGCTCGCCATCCGCTTAGCCCTAGGCGAATGGCGACAGTGGTTGGAGGGGGCGACCGTTCCTTTGTCGTTTGGACAGACCATAAGAACCTTGAGTACATCCGTTCTGCCAAACGACTTAATGCCCGTCAAGCTCGTTGGGCGTTGTTTTTCGCTCGTTTCGAGTTTGTGATTTCTTACCGTCCGGGTAGCAAGAACACCAAGCCTGATGCCTTATCCCGTCTGTTTAGTTCTTCTGTGGCTTCTACTGATCCCGAGGGGATTCTTCCTTATGGGCGTGTTGTCGGGTTAACAGTCTGGGGAATTGAAAGACAGGTTAAGCAAGCACTCACGCACACTGCGTCGCCGCGCGCTTGTCCTAGTAACCTCCTTTTCGCTCCTGTTTCCACTGCCTGGCTGTTCTTCAGTGGGCTCACTCTGCCAAGTTAGCTGGTCATCCCGGTGTTCGAGGCACTCTTGCGTCTATTCGCCAGCGCTTTTGGTGGCCGACTCAGGAGCGTGACACGCGCCGCTTCGTGGCTGCTTGTTCGGACTGCGCGCAGACTAAGTCGGGTAACTCTCCTCCTGCCGGTCGTCTCAGACCGCTCCCCATTCCTTCTCGACCATGGTCTCACATCGCCTTAGACTTCATTACCGGTCTGCCTTTGTCTGCGGGGAAGACTGTGAGAGCCGCCAATAAACGCAGGATTAAGAGTCCAAGGTATTGTTGCGGCCAGAGAGTGTGGCTTTCCACTCGCAACCTTCCTCTTACGACAGCTTCTCGTAAGTTGACTCCGCGGTTCATTGGTCCGTTCCGTGTCTCCCAGGTCGTCAATCCTAGTCGCTGTGCGACTGCTTCTTCCGCGACATCTTCGTCGCGTCCATCCTGTCTTCCATGTCTCCTGTGTTAAGCCCTTTCTTCGCACCCCCGTTCGTCTTCCCTCCCCCTCCCGTCCTTGTCGAGAGCGCACCTATTTACAAGGTACATAAGATCATGGACATGCGTTCTCGGGGACGGGGTCTCCAATACTTAGTGGATTGGGAGGGTTACGGTCCTGAGGAGAGGAGTTGGGTTCCGTCTCGGGACGTGCTGGACCGTTCACTCATCGATGATTTCCTCCGTTGCCGCCAGGATTCCTCCTCGAGTGCGCCAGGAGGCGCTCGGTGAGTGGGGGGTACTGTCATGTTTGTCATTTATTATCATGTCTTGTCCCTGTGCTCCCCATTCTATTCGTTTCCTCTGCTGGTCTTATTTGGTTCTTTCCTCCTTCTATCCCTCTCTCTCCCCTCCCTCTCTCACTCTCTCGCTCTCTCTTCTCTCTATCGTTCCGCTCCTGCTCCCAGCTGTTCCTATTCCCCTAATCATCATTTAGTCTTCCCACACCTGTTCCCGATCCTTTCCCCTGATTAGAGTCCCTATTTATTCCTTTGTGTTCCGTTCCTGTCCCGTCGGTTCCTTGTTTAGTATTCACCATGCTGTGATTGCGTTTCGCCCTGTCCTGTCGTGTTTTTGCTGTGATTGTGTATCGCCCTGTCCTGTCGTGTTTTTTGCCTTCATCAGATGCTGCGTGTGAGCAGGTGTCTCTGTCAACTACGGCCTGCGCCTACCCGAAGCGACCTGCAGTCTGTGGCCGCTTCTCCAGTTATTCCCCTCTACAGACTAGAGGATTTCTGTTATTCCCTGTTTGGACTTAAATAAACTCTGTTTCTGTTAAGTCGCTTTTGGGTCCTCTTTCACCGGCATGACACGGAGCTTCCCCAAAACCTACAATAACTCAACCCTAGTCTTCGTGCAGATTTGCGGTG
>NW_025758877.1:0-4902 GCF_021184085.1 Oncorhynchus gorbuscha | reverse complement strand
CTCTCCCTCCACTGAGACTGACCCTCAGTCTGCTGCTCTCTCCCTCTGCTGAGACTGACCCTCAGTCTGCTGCTCTCTCCCTCCGCTGAGACTGACCCTCAGTCTGCTGCTCTCTCCCTCTGCTGAGACTGACCCTCAGTCTGCTGCTCTCTCCCTCCACTGAGACTGACCCTCAGTCTGCTGCTCTCTCCCTCAGTCTGCTGCTCTCTCCCTCTGCTGAGACTGACCCTCAGTCTGCTGCTCTCTCCCTCTGCTGAGACTGACCCTCAGTCTGCTGCTCTCTCCCTCCACTGAGACTGACTCTCAGTCTGCTGCTCTCTCCCTCCACTGAGACTGACTCTCAGTCTGCTGCTCTCTCCCTCCACTGAGACTGACCCTCAGTCTGCTGCTCTCTCCCTCCACTGAGACTGACTCTCAGTCTGCTGCTCTCTCTCTCAGTCTGCTGCTCTCTCTCTCAGTCTGCTGCTCTCTCCCTCCACTGAGACTGACCCTCAGTCTGCTGCTCTCTCCCTCCACTGAGACTGACCCTCAGTCTGCTGCTCTCTCTCTCAGTCTGCTGCTCTCTCTCTCAGTCTGCTGCTCTCTCCCTCCACTGAGACTGACCCTCAGTCTGCTGCTCTCTCCCTCCACTGAGACTGACCCTCAGTCTGCTGCTCTCTCCCTCAGTCTGCTGCTCTCTCCCTCCACTGAGACTGACCCTCAGTCTGCTGCTCTCTCTCTCAGTCTGCTGCTCTCTCTCTCAGTCTGCTGCTCTCTCCCTCCACTGAGACTGACCCTCAGTCTGCTGCTCTCTCCCTCCACTGAGACTGACCCTCAGTCTGCTGCTCTCTCCCTCAGTCTGCTGCTCTCTCCCTCCACTGAGACTGACCCTCAGTCTGCTGCTCTCTCCCTCAGTCTGCTGCTCTCTCCCTCCACTGAGACTGACCCTCAGTCTGCTGCTCTCTCCCTCCACTGAGACTGACCCTCAGTCTGCTGCTCTCTCCCTCCACTGAGACTGACCCTCAGTCTGCTGCTCTCTCCCTCCACTGAGACTGACCCTCAGTCTGCTGCTCTCTCCCTCCACTGAGACTGACCCTCAGTCTGCTGCTCTCTCCCTCTGCTGAGACTGACCCTCAGTCTGCTGCTCTCTCCCTCTGCTGAGACTGACCCTCAGTCTGCTGCTCTCTCCCTCCACTGAGACTGACCCTCAGTCTGCTGCTCTCTCTCTCAGTCTGCTGCTCTCTCTCTCAGTCTGCTGCTCTCTCCCTCCACTGAGACTGACCCTCAGTCTGCTGCTCTCTCCCTCCACTGAGACTGACCCTCAGTCTGCTGCTCTCTCCCTCAGTCTGCTGCTCTCTCCCTCCACTGAGACTGACCCTCAGTCTGCTGCTCTCTCCCTCAGTCTGCTGCTCTCTCCCTCCACTGAGACTGACCCTCAGTCTGCTGCTCTCTCCCTCCACTGAGACTGACCCTCAGTCTGCTGCTCTCTCCCTCCACTGAGACTGACCCTCAGTCTGCTGCTCTCTCCCTCCACTGAGACTGACCCTCAGTCTGCTGCTCTCTCCCTCCACTGAGACTGACCCTCAGTCTGCTGCTCTCTCCCTCTGCTGGGACTGACCCTCAGCTGCTGCTCTTCTCCCTCTGCTGAGACTGACCCTCAGTCTGCTGCTCTCTCCCTCCACTGAGACTGACCCTCAGTCTGCTGCTCTCTCTCCTCTACTGAGACTGACCCTCAGTCTGCTGCTCTCTCCCTCTGCTGAGACTGACCCTCAGTCTGCTGCTCTCTCTCCCTCCAGTCTGCTGCTCTCTCCTCCCTGAGACTGACCCTCAGTCTGCTGCTCTCTCCCTCCACTGAGACTGACCCTCAGTCTGCTGCTCTCTCTCCTCCACTGAGACTGACCCTCAGTCTGCTGCTCTCTCCTCAGTCTGCTGCTCTCTCCTCCACTGAGACTGACCCTCAGTCTGCTGCTCTCTCCTCTACTGAGACTGACCCTCAGTCTCTGCTCTCTCCCTCCTGAGACTGACCCTCAGTCTGCTGCTCTCTCCCTCCACTGAGACTGACCCTCAGTCTGCTGCTCTCTCCCTCTTTTTATTATTATTATTTTTTAATGGCTCGAAAATTTAGCTACAAGCCGAGGGCCGGACTGTTCGAATGTTCATTGAAATTTTTTTAAATGACGCATATAGTCTAGTGAACCTAATTGAACCTACTGAAAACCTAACAAATATATTCCAATATGATCAGATAAATAAAGCAATATTTTCTTATGGCTCTGTCAGTAATCTTTAATTTTCAATTTTCAGTCAGTTTGGTTTTAAATGCCTTCACTGTACTGTACATATCAGAAGTGATAGATCCCGACCACTGCAGCTGCAGAAGTTCATGCATTCAGATGACTCGTAATGTCACACAGAAAAGCCATTTCACAGAAACATTTCGTCTCGGAAGTTTGTGTTGTGTCTTTCCTTTGCTGTCCAAGAACAGACAAATCTCCTCTGAAAGCTCGAAACATCTTTGAAAGCACCTTTCTAAAGCAGCCATCGCACCTCTGTGTGATAAAGGCAAATCACCATGCTCCGTTTCCTACTCCGTCAGAAATGCCTTGAACTGGCGGTGATTCAAACTGCTTGGCCTCCGATAAAGTTAACTGTGCGTATGATGATGCTCATTAGCTCCATTTTCAAGGCTTTGCACTTTGCTTCCTGGTGTATGATACAATGATAAGCGCATGGCTCCTGTCGGGCTTTTCCTCTTCTTTGCATCTTTTCCCGTATCTTCACCACCAGTCCGCTCCTGTGTCCACACATCGCAGGTGCTCCGTCGGTTGTCAAACCCACGTGAGTTTTTCCCAAGGCAGCTCCATCTCATTTACACATCTTGACACCTCTTCATGCAAATCATGCCCCCGTAGTTGTGCATGCATAGGACGTAAAGCCAAAAACTCCTCTGTCACGCTTAGGCTGGAGTCCACTACGAGGATGAAAATTGACAGCTGGGCAATGTGAAATATGGAATTGCTCTCATCTGGCTTAATTTCTCACAATGAAATCTTTCCCTTTTCTGGCTGCTCTTTTAGATTGATGGACCTTTGGTCTACTCTCTCGGCAATGGTGTTTCTCAAGACTCACATTTAAAAGAGCTGCCTTTTTTCTGGGCAAACTTCGTCACAAACTTTAATCATGCAGTTTTTGATGAAATCCCCCTCCGTAAATGGCCGGGCTGATTTAGCGATCTCTTCTGCCAAAATAAAACTGGCCTTGACAGCAGCCTGGCCTTGTGGTTGGCTTTTTGAACAGAGCCTGTCGAGATTTGAAACTCGTTTAATTCCTCTACCTTTTGTAGCCTTTGTTCCATGTCCATGTTCTTGTTTTGTCCGCGTGTTTCGTTTCCATAATGTAAGTCTGAATTATCTCTTTCAGTACCTTTACTTTCTCCACAGAAGACACACAGGTTTTCCAGCTACCTCAAGTAGACAAATGCTCAAAACCATTGTTTGAAACCCCCGGTTCTCAGTGTCCACCTTCCGTTTTGCCATTTTGATGGAGGTATCTGAAAGTTAATTTTACTGTGATGCTTATGACAACTGTATGCAATAAATATTGAAATGAAACTGGCCTACTGCTCGGTCACGTCACCTCGTTGCATTGTGGGAAATGTAGTATTGGTGCGTGTAAAAGATCTGCGGGCTGCCGGCTTACGTCTCGCGGGCCGGTTCTAATAATAAATCAAGATCATCCCAGGGGCCGTAAAAAACCTTCTCGCGGGCCGGATGTGGCCCGCGGGCCTTGACTCTGACATATGTGTTCTAGAGTTTTCCCTGTTAACACTGTCATCATTTCCCTTTACTGTGGCAAGTGTGATTGTGTCAACACAATGTAACACACTTTTAGTGGAACAAAAACAAACTATGCAAAAGATTGTGTTGTCGGCAGAACACATTGGAGTAGGATTCTATCCCATTGACACGCACTACTCAGCTGTACTCTACACAGATCGGTGCGCCATAACCAATCAGAGCTGCAGTAGGCCTATATGCAAATAGACCATTGCCATTTATGGATCTGTGCCATTTACTTTGAACTGGACTGTGTTTACAGCATGACAGGTCGTGACTAGATGAACTGGACTGTGTTTACAGCATGACCGGTCGTGACTGGATGAACTGGACTGTGTTTACAGCATGACCGGTCGTGACTAGATGAACTGGACTGTGTTTACAGCATGAGTAGTCGTGACTAGATGAACTGGACTGTGTTTACAACATGAGTAGTCGTGACTAGATGAACTGGACTGTGTTTACAACATGAGGGGCATTGACTAGATGAACTGGACTGTGTTTACAACATGAGGGGCATTGACTAGATGAACTGGACTGTGTTTACAACATGAGGGGCATTGACTAGATGAACTGGACTGTGTTTACAACATGAGGGGCATTGACTAGATGAACTGGACTGTGTTTACAACATGAGGGGCATTGACTAGATGAACTGGACTGTGTTTACAACATGAGGGGCATTGACTAGATGAACTGGACTGTGTTTACAACATGAGGGGCATTGACTAGATGAACTGGACTGTGTTTACAACATGAGCGGCCGTGACTAGATGAACTGGACTGTGTTTACAACATGAGGGGCATTGACTAGATGAACTGGACTGTGTTTACAACATGAGGGGCATTGACTAGATGAACTGGACTGTGTTTACAACATGAGGGGCATTGACTAGATGAACTGGACTGTGTTTACAACATGAGGGCATTGACTAGATGAACTGGACTGTGTTTACAACATGAGCGGCAGTGACTAGATGAACTGGACTGTGTTTACAACATGAGGGGCATTGACTAGATGAACTGGACTGTGTTTACAACATGAGGGGCATTGACTAGATGAACTGGACTGTGTTTACAACATGAG
>NW_025758876.1:0-4904 GCF_021184085.1 Oncorhynchus gorbuscha | reverse complement strand
ACAGAAGGGTTCTAGTCAGAATAACAGAAGGGTTCTAGTCAGAATAACAGAAGGGTTCTAGTCAGAATAACAGAAGGGTTCTAGTCAGAATAACTGAAGAGGTTCTATTCCAGAATAAAGACAAGGGTTCTGAGTATCAGAATAACAGAGGTTCTAGTCAGAATAACAGAAGGGTTCTAGTCAGAATAACAGAAGGGTTCTAGTCAGAATAACAGAAGGGGTTCTAGTCAGGAATAACAGAAGGGTTCTAGTCAGAATAACAGAAGGGTTCTAGTCAGAATAACAGAAGGGTTCTAGTCAGAATAACAGAAGGGTTCTAGTCAGAATAACAGGAGGGGTTCTAGTCAGAATAACAGAAGGGTTCTAGTCAGAATGACAGAAGGGTTCTAGTCAGAATGACAGAAGGGTTTTAGTCGGTATAACAGAAGGGTTCTAGTCAGAATAACAGAAGGGTTCTAGTCAGAATAACAGAAGGGTTCTAGTCAGAACAAGTGAAGGTTTAGTCGGTATAACAGAAGGGTTCTAGTCAGAATAACAGAAGGCTCAGTCAGAATAACAGAAGGGTTCTAGTCAGAATAACAGAAGGGTCTACTCAGAATAACAGAAGGTCTACTCAGAATAACAGAAGGTTCGAATTTCAGAATAACAGTTTTAGTCAAAAAAACAGAAGAGTTCTACTCAGAATAACATAAGAATACTACTCAGAATAACAGAAGGGTTCTACTCAGAATAACAGAGGCGTTCTACTCAGAATAAAAGAAGGGTTCTACTCAGAATAACAGAAGAATTCTACAGAATAACAGAAGGGTCTACTCAGAATAACAGAGGAGTTCTACTCAGAATAAAAGATGGGTTCTAGTCAGAATAACAGAATGTTTCTAGTCAGATATAAGAATAACAGAAGGGTCTCTCAGAATAACAGAGGGTTCTAGTCAGAATAACAGAAGGGTCTAGTCAGAATAACAGAATGGTTCTAGTCAGAATGACAGAAGGGTTTTAGTCGGTATAACAGAAGGGTTCTAGTCAGAATAACAGAAGGGTTTATAACAGAATTAGTCGGTATAACAGAAGGGTTCTAGTCAGAATAACAGAAGGGTTCTAGTCAGAATAACAGAAGGGTTCTAGTCAGAATAACAGAAGGGTTCTAGTCAGAATAACAGAAGGGTTCTAGTCAGAATGACAGAAGGTTTTGGTCGGTATAACAGAAGGGTTCTAGTCAGAATAACAGAAGGGGTTTAGTCGGTATAACAGAATGGTTCTAGTCAGAATGACATAAGGGTTCTAGTCAGAATGACAGAAGGGTTCTAGTCAGAATGACAGAAGGTTTTAGTCGGTATAACAGAAGGGTTCTAGTCAGAATAACAGAAGGGTTCGGTATAACAGAAGGGTTCTAGAATAACAGAAGGGTTCTAGTCAGAACATGAAGGTTCTAGTCAGAATAACAGAAGGGTTCTAGTCAGAATAACAGAAGGTTCTAGTCAGAATAACAGAAGGGTTCTAGTCAGAATAACAGGAGGGTTCTAGTTCTAGTTCAGAATAAGAGAAGGGTTCTAGTCAGAATAACAGAAGGGTTCTAGTCAGAATAACAGAAGGTTCTATTCAGAACATGATTCTAGTCAGAATAACAAAGGGTTCTAGTCAGAATAACAGAAGGGTTCTAGTCAGAATAACAGAAGGGTTAGTCAGAACCCAGGAGGGGTTCTAGTCAGAATAACAGAAGGGTTCTTGTTAGAATAACAGAAGGGTTCTATTCAGAATAAGACAAGGGTTCTAGTCAGAATAACAGAAGGGTTCTAGTCAGAATAACAGAAGGGTTCTAGTCAGAATAACTGAAGGGTTCTATTCAGAATAAGACAAGGGTTCTAGTCAGAATAACAGAAGGGTTCTAGTCAGAATAACAGAAGGGTTCTAGTCAGAATAACAGAAGGGTTCTAGTCAGACTAACTGGAGTTCTAGTCAGAATAAGAGAAGGGTTCTAGTCAGAATAACAGAAGGGTTCTAGTCAGAATAACAGAAGGGTTCTAGTCAGAACATGAGGGGTTCTAGTCAGAATAACAGAAGGGTTCTAGTCAGAATAACAGAAGGGTTATAGTCAGAATAACAGAAGGGTTCTAGTCAGAATAACAGAAGGGTTCTAGTCAGAAAAAGTGAAGGGGTTTAGTCGGTATAACAGAAGGGTTCTAGTCAGAATAACAGAAGGGTTTTAGTCAGAATAACAGAAGGGTTCTACTCAGAATAACAGAAGGGTTTTAGTATAACAGAAGGGTTCTGGCGTCAGAATAACAGAAGGGGTTTAGTCGGTATAACAGAATGGTTCTAGTCAGAATGACATAAAAGAAGGGTTCTAGTCAGAATGAATAACAGAAGGGTTCTAGAATAACAGAATAACAGAAGGGTTCTAGTCAGAATAACAGAATGGTTCTAGTCAGAATAACAGAAGGGTTCTAGTCAGAATAACAGAAGGGTCTACTCAGAATAACAGAGGGTTCTACTCAGAATAACAACAGAAGGGTTCTAGTCAGAATAACAGAAGGGGTTTTAGTCGGTATAACAGAATGGTTCTAGTCAGAATGACAGAAGGGTTTTAGTCGGGTTCTAGTCAGAAATGACAGAAGGGTTCTAGTCAGAATGACATAAGGGTTCTAGTCAGAATGACAGAAGTATAAATAACAGAAGGGTTCTAGTCAGAATAACAGAATGGGGAAGGGTTCTAGTCAGAATAACAGAAGGGTATAACAGAAGGGTTCTAGTCAGAATAACAGAAGGGTTCTAGTCAGACTAACTGAAGGGTTCTAGTCAGAAGAACAGAGAAGAAGGGTTCTAGTCAGAATAACAGAAGGTTCTAGTCGGAATAACAGAAGGGTTCTAGTCATAATAACAGAAGGGTTCTAGTCAGAACAGGAGGGGTAGTCAGAATAATAGAAGGGTTCTAGTCAGGAATGACAGAAGGGTTCTAGTCAGGAATGACAGAAGGGTTTTAGTCGGTATAACAGGCTGGTTCTACAGAATAACTGAAGGGTTCTAGTCAGAACAGAAGGGCCCTAGTCAGAACAAGAGAGTTAATAGTTAATTGGGAAGGGTTCTAGTATAACAGAAGGGTTCTAGTCAGAATAAGAGAAGGGTTCTAGTCATAACAGAAGGGTTCTTGTCAGAATAACAGAAGGGTTTTAGTCAGAATAACAGAAGGGTTCTAGTCAGAATAACAGAAGGGTTCTAGTCAGAATAACTGAAGGTTCTAGTCAGAATAACAGAGGGTTCTACTCAGAATAACAGTTCTAGTCATAATAACAGAAGGGTTCTACTCAGAATAACAGAATAACAGAATAACAGGGTATACTAGAATAACAGAACAGGAGGTTCTACTCAGAATAACAGAAGGGTTCTACTCAGAATAACAGAAGGGTTCTAGAATAACAGGGTAACTGAATAAAAGAAGGGTTCTAGTCAGAATAACAGAATGGTTCTAGTCAGAATAACAGAAGGGTTCTAGTCAGAATAACAGAAGGGTCTACTCAGAATAACAGAAGGGTTCTACTCAGAATAACAGAAGGGTTCTAGTCAGAATAACAGAAGGGTTCTAGTCAGAATAACAGAAGGGTTCTAGTCAGAAGAACAGAAGGGGTTTAGTCGGTATAACAGAAGGGTTCTAGTCAGAATGACAGAAGGGTTTTAGTCGGTATAACAGAAGGGTTCTAGTCAGAATAACAGAAGGGTTCTAGTCGGTATAACAGAATGGTTCTAGTCAGAATGACAGAAGGGTTCTAGTCAGAATGAACAGAAGGGTTCTAGTCAGTATAACAGAAGGGTTCTACTCAGAATAACAGAGGGGTTCTAGTCAGAACAGGAGGGGTTCTAGTCAGAATAACAGAAGGGTTCTAGTCAGAATAACAGAAGGGTTCTAGTCAGAATAACTGAAGGGTTCTATTCAGAATAAGACAAGGGTTCTAGTCAGAATAACAGAAGGGTTCTAGTCAGAATAACAGAAGGGTTCTAGTCAGAATAACAGAAGGGTTCTTGTTAAGAATAACAGAAGGGTTCTATTCAGAATAAGACAAGGGGTTCTAGTCAGAATAACAGAAGGGTTCTAGTCAGAATAACAGAAGGGTTCTAGTCAGAATAACAGGGTTCTTGTTAGAATAACAGAAGGGTTCTGTCAGAATAAGAGAAGGGTTCTAGTCAAAATAACAGAAGGGTTCTAGTCAGAATAACAGAAGGTTCTAGTCAGAACATGAGGGTTCTAGTCAGAATAACAGAAGGTTCTAGTCAGAATAACAGAAGGGTTCTAGTCAGAATAACAGAAGGGTTATAGTCAGAATAACAGAAGAAGTTCTAGTCAGAATAACGAAGGGTTCTAGTCAGAACAAGTGAAGGAGTTTAGTCGGTATAACAGAAGGGATTCTAGTGGAATAACAGAAGGGGTTTAGTCAGAATAACAGAAGGGTTCTACTCAGAATAACAGAGGGTTCTACTCAGAATAACAGAAGGGTTCTACTCAGAATAACAGAAGGGTTCTACTCAGAATAACATAAGAATACTACTCCAGAATAACAGAAGGGTATACTCAGAATAACAGAGGGGTTCTACTCAGAATAAAAGAAGGGTTCTACTCAGAATAACAGAAGAATTCTACTCAGAATAACAGAAGGGTCTACTCAGAATAACAGAGGATTCTACTCAGAATAAAAGATGGGTTCTAGTCAGAATAACAGAATGGATTCCAGTCAGAATAACAGAAGGGTTCTGAGTCAGGATAACAGAAGGGTCTACTCAGAATAACAGAAGGGTTCTACTCAGAATAACAGAAGGGTTCTAGTCAGAATAACAGAAGGGTTCTAGTCAGAATAACAGAAGGGTTCTAGTCAGAAGAACAGAAGGGGCTTAGTCGGTATAACAGAAGGGTTCTA
>NW_025758875.1:0-4904 GCF_021184085.1 Oncorhynchus gorbuscha | reverse complement strand
CCCCCGTTCTCCCCCTCCCCCATCTCCTCCCCGTCTCCTCCCCCGTCTCTCCCCGCCTCTCCCCCTCAGCAGCCTCCACACACCGTCTCCTCCCCTCAGCAGCCTCCACACACCGTCTCCTCTCCCCGTCTCCTCCCCCCGCCCCCCCCCCGTCTCCTCCCCCCGCCCCTCTCCTCCCCCGTCTCCTCCCCCCGTCTCCTCCCCCTGTCTCCTCCCCGTCTCCTCCCCTCAGCAGCCTCCACACACCGTCTCCTCCCCCTCAGCAGCCTCCACACACCGTCTCTCCCCCGTCTCCCCCCCCTCCCCCCGTCTCCCCTCCTCCCCGTCTCCCTCCCCCGTCTCCTCTCCCGTCTCCTCCCTCAGTGTCCTCCTCACACCGTCTCCTCCCCCTCAGCAGCCTCCCACCGTCTCCTCCCCTCCTCCTCCCCACCGTCTCCTCAGCCTCCCACACACCGTCTCCTCCCCTCAGCAGCCTCCCACACACCGTCTCCTCCCCTCAGCAGCCTCCCACACACCGTCTCCTCCCCTCAGCAGCCTCACACACCGTCTCTCCTCCCCCTCAGCAGCCTCCACACACCGTCTCCTCCCCCTCAGCAGTCTCCTCCCCTCAGCAGCCTCCACACACCGTCTCCTCCCACTCAGCAGTCTACCTCCCCCTCAGCAGCCTCCACACACCGTCTCTTCCCACTCAGCAGTCTCCTCCCCTCAGCAGCCTCCACACACCGTCTCCTCCCACTCAGCAGTCTCCTCCCCTCAGCAGCCTCCAGACACCGTCTCCTCCCCTCAGCAGCCTCCACACACCGTCTCCTCCCCCTCAGCAGCCTCCACACACCGTCTCCTCCCCCTCAGCAGCCTCCACACACCGTCTCCTCCCCCTCAGCAGCCTCCACACCGTCTCCTCCCCTCAGCAGCCTCCCACACCCGTCTCCTCCCCCTCAGCAGCCTCCCACACACCGTCTCCTCCCCCTCAGCAGCCTCCCACACACCGTCTCCTCCCCCTCAGCAGTCTCCTCCCCCTCAGCAGCCTCCACAAACCGTCTCCTCCCACTCAGCAGTCTCCTCCCCTCAGCAGCCTCCACACACCGTCTCCTCCCACTCAGCAGTCTCCTCCCCCTCAGCAGCCTCCACACACCGTCTCCTCCCACTCAGCAGCCTCCTCACAGCCTCACACGTCTCCTCCCCCTCAGCAGCCTCCCACACACCGTCTCCTCACCCTCAGCAGCCTCCACACACCGTCTCTCCCTCAGCAACCTCCACACACCGTCTCCTCCCCCTCAGCAGCCTCCACACACCGTCTCCTCCCCCTCAGCAGCCTCCCACACACCGTCTCCTCCCCCTCAGCAGCCTCCCACACACCGTCTCCTCCCCTCAGCAGCCTCCCACACACCGTCTCCTCCCCCTCAGCAGCCTCCACACACCGTCTCCTCCCACTCAGCAGTCTCCTCCCCCTCAGCAGCCTCCACACACCGTCTCCTCCCACTCAGCAGTCTCCTCCCCTCAGCAGCCTCCACACACCGTCTCCTCCCACTCAGCAGTCTCCTCCCCCTCAGCAGCCTCCACCACACCGTCTCCTCCCCCTCAGCAGCCTCCACACACGTCTCCTCCCCTCAGCAGCCTCCACACACCGTCTCCTCCCCTCAGCAGCCTCCCACCCGTCTCCTCCCCTCAGCAGCCTCCACACACCGTCTCCTCCCCTCAGCAGCCTCCAGACACCGTCTCCTCCCCCTCAGCAGCCTCCACACACCGTCTCCTCCCCCTCAGCAGCCTCCACACCGTCTCCTCACACCTCAGCAGTCTCCTCCCCTCAGCAGCCTCCACACACCGTCTCCTCCCACTCAGCAGTCTCCTCCCCCTCAGCAGCCTCCACACACCGTCTCCTCCCACTCAGCAGTCTCCTCCCCCTCAGCAGCCTCCACACACCGTCTCCTCCCCTCAGCAGCCTCCACACACCGTCTCCTCCCCCTCAGCAGTCTCCTCCCCTCAGCAGCCTCCACACACCGTCTCCTCCCACTCAGCAGTCTCCTCCCCCTCAGCAGCCTCCACACACCGTCTCCTCCCACTCAGCAGTCTCCTCCCCTCAGCAGCCTCCACACACCGTCTCCTCCCACTCAGCAGCTCCTCCCCTCAGCAGCCTCCACACACCATCTCCTCCCACTCAGCAGTCTCCTCCCCCTCAGGAGCCTCCACACACCGTCTCCTCCCACTCAGCAGTCTCCTCCCCCTCAGCAGCCTCCACACACCGGAACATATGCAAGATTTAATCAAAAGTACATAAACCTGTAATGTTGTATACACTGGTGATACATGCTGAAAAGGGCATGGTTATCCCAGAGAGCATCCCACAGAGCCCATAGATAAACTCACATGACATTCTGTTCCCAGTCTCTACCTCCCTACACTAACCTGCCATTTTGTCTCGTCTCCACCTTGCTTACTGAAAATGACGTTGGTACTGTATCTTCATCATCCAGGAATTAAGCCTAAAATAAATACCGAAAATAAATATAATGTATATAACTGATGTAACTTAACAGAATAATGAGGACCGGTGAGGAGTCGGTCTCCCAGTGGTGCAGCGGTCTAAGGCACTGCATCACAGTGTTAAGGTGTCACTACAGACCCTGGTTTGATTCAGGCTGTATCACAACCGGCCGTGATTGGGAGGCACTGCATCACCAGTGTTAAAGGTGTCACTACAGACCCTGGTTTGATTCCAGGCTGTATCACAACCGGCCGTGATTGGGAGGCACTGCATCACAGTGTTAAAAGGTGTCACTCCAGACCCTGGTTTGATTCCAAGCTGTATAACAACCGGCCGTGATTGGGAGGCACTGCATCACAGTGCTAAAGGTGTCACTACAGACCCTGGTTTGATTCCAGGCTGTATCACAACCGGACGTGATTGGGAGGCACTGCATCACAGTGTTAAAAGGTGTCACTCCAGACCCTGGTTTGATTCCAAGCTGTATAACAACCGGCCGTGATTGGGAGGCACTGCATCACAGTGCTAAAGGTGTCACTACAGACCCTGGTTTGATTCCAGGCTGTATCACAACCGGACGTGATTGGGAGGCACTGCATCACAGTGTTAAAAGGTGTCACTACAGACCCTGGTTTGATTCCGGGCTGTATCACAACCGGCCGTGATTGGAAGTCTCATAGGGTGAAGCACAATTGTCCCAGTGTCATCAGTGTTTGGCCAGGGCAGGTAACCCACTGTTCCTAGGCCGTCATTATAAATAATAATAGGATCTTAACTGACTTGCCTAGTTAAATAAAGATACAAATGAAACTCAAGCCAGACCTAGTCCCTCCAGGATTCTATAGTGTTATATACAGTCCCTCTAGGATTCTATAGTGTTATATACAGTCCCTCCAGGATTCTATAGTGTTATATACAGTCCCTCTAGGATTCTATAGTGTTATATACAGTCCCTCCAGGATTCTATAGTGTTATATACAGTCCCTCCAGGATTCTATAGTGTTATATACAGTCCCTCCAGGATTCTATAGTGTTATATACAGTCCCTCCAGGATTCTATAGTACTATATACAGTCCCTCCAGGATTCTATAGTGTTATATACAGTCCCTCCAGTATTCTATAGTGTTATATACAGTCCCTCCAGGATTCTATAGTGTTATATACAGTCAAGCCAGACCTCGTCCCTTCATTAAATAAAGGTGAAATAAATAAAAAATGTCACAGATTATATGGTTCTATAAATATGAACTGGCAGATGGTATATTTGATGGCCAACGTTGTGGCGACTCTCAATTGACTGTAGATAGACAGCGTCTGTATCCTGCTCTGATTGACTGACCCCAGTGTGTGTGTGTGTGTGTGTGTGTGTGTGTGTGTGTGTGTGTGTGTGTGTGTGTGTGTGTGTGTGTGTGTGTGTGTGTGTGTGTGTGTGTGTGTGTGTGTGTGTGGGTGTTGCGACCTGCTGATGTCGAAGGAAGGCGCACACACACACACACACACACACACACACACACACACACACACACACACACACACACACACACACACACACACACACACACACACACACACACACACACACACACACGCACCTGCGTTCAGCAGAGGCTGGTAAAGTTAATTGCAGACTAATTAGATAGCCGGGATCACTACATGGTCGTCAGACTGCTCATTACTCATCACTGATTGGACGACTGTTGCCGGGCCGTTGCCGAAGGTGGAGTGCGAGACTGCTGGGTCTCAGGTTGCAGATGGGAGGGGCTGTGGGGTACACATGAAACCTGTTGAACAATAAGGTCTAGTGTGCGTTGCGTTGTAGTGTCCGGGTCTAGAGTCCCTGTAGCGTTGTAGACATAGAGACGTCCAGAACTATATGTCTCGGGGGGGTCATGGACATGGTAAGACGAGAGCCTGATTGGAGAGTTAACCTGCTGGTTGACACCTTTTACCTTTTGGGGAAGAGGGGATTTTGCACAAAGCATAATATTGATCGTTGAGGGGGAAGAGATATGGATTTGGGAGATTATGGTTTTCTCTTCGTAACTCGGTCCGTTGAGTTTTGCTGTTAACGACGTGTGACCACGGCTGTCTGTGAGCCCCATGTCCGTCCGTCCATCCATCCATCCTCTGACAGGATTCTGGAGAGAGTGTCTGTATCCCAAATGGCACCCTATTCCCCAATAAGTGCACTACTTTTGAACAGAACCTAATGGGCCCAAGTGAAGGGTGGGTGGCCATTTTGGACAAACACAATGTATTTTTACCGCGACGGTTTTGAAAGTCAGGATGAAATTACTTTTCAAATCAAATCAAATTGTATTTGTCACATGCGTCGATTATTATCCTTTTTTTTCATTTTATTTTCATTTATTTTCTTTATTTTCATCCATTTTCCAATATAAGCTATAATGGCAGTTTAGA
>NW_025758874.1:0-4905 GCF_021184085.1 Oncorhynchus gorbuscha | reverse complement strand
CCATTCCACCTCATCATTCCACCTCCTCAATCCACCTCATCATTCCACCTCCTCATTCCACCTCCTCAATCCACCTCCTCAATCCACCTCCTCAACCCACCTCATCATTCCACCTCATCAAAAAAAGGAGACGGTGGTGTTTGTCAGAGCATGAGACATCGCAAATTCTGTCTTCTCACAAAATCGTCTGTAGCGTCCGTACAGTTTAGCCTATTATGACCCCTCTGTGGAAAGATGAGACTCTCACGAACACGATGGTGCTCTCCAATAACAGCTTCACTGTTATTCTACAATGTAGAAAATTGTACAAATAAATAAAAACCCTTGAATGCCCCTTGAACTTTTGACTGGTACGGCATTTTTCTTTATACTTCAAGGGGTCTTGTAATTCAAAACCAAATAGCCAATAGCAAAATTATCATTGGTAATGACCTTCTTTAAAAAACCTATTTAGCTTTGTATTGTTTTAGTGCTTGTTTTTCATATCCACCACTCTTGACAACCATGTGTCTGAATGTGGGGAAGAAACTAAGTTTATTACTTCAAACAAAGGTCCCCACCACAGCCCCCACCACCGTCCCCACCACCGTCCCCACCACAGCCCCCACCACCGTCCCCACCACAGCCCCCACCACAGCCCCACCACCATCACCACCACCACCACCACCACAGCCCCCACCACCGTCCCCACCACAGCCCCCACCACAGCTCCCACCACCATCCCCACCACCGTCCCCACCACAGCCCCCACCACCATCACAGCCCCCACCACCATCACCACCACCACCACCACAGCCCCTACCACTGCCCCACCACAGCTCCCCACCACCATCCCTTACCACCGTCTCACCACAGCTCCCCTACCACCATCCCCACCACTGCCCCCACTACAGCAGCCCCTACCACTATCTCTACCACTGCCTCACTCATTGTGCCTCTACTCACTATCTCCTTTACCACTGCTCCCTACTACAGTCCCACCACTATCCTCTACTCACTGCTCCCTACTCACAGTTTCTACTCACTATCTCCTACCACTGTCTCCTACCACAGCCCCCACCACTATCACAGCCCCCACCACCATCACCACCACCACCACAGCCCCCCACCACCATCACCACCACCACCACCACAGCCCCCACCACCATCACCACCACAGCCCCACCAACACCATCCCCACCACCATCCCCACCACCGTCCCCACCACAGCCCCACCACCATCACCACCACCACCACCACAGCCCCCACCACCATCACCACCACCACCACCACCACCACCACCAGCCCCCCACCACCATCACCACCACCACCACCACAGCCCCCACCACCACCACCACCACAGCCCCCACCACCATCACCACCACAGCCCCCACCACCATCACCATCACCACCACCACCACCATACAGCCCCACCACCATCACCACAGCCCCCACCACCGCCCCCACCACAGCCCCCACCACCATCACCACCACCACCAGCCCCACCACAGCTCCCACCACCATCACCACCACCACCACCACAGCCCCCACCACAGCCACCACCACAGCCCCCACCACCGCCCCCACCACAGCCCCCACCACCATCACAACCACCACCACCACAGCCCCCACCACAGCCCCCACCACCATCACCACCACCACCACCACCACAGCCCCCACCACCGTCCCCACTCACAGCCCCCACCACAGCCCCCACCACCGTCCCCACCACCGCCCCCACCACAGCCCCCACCACCATCACAGCCCCCACCACCATCACCACCACCACCACCACAGCCCCCACCACCGTCCCCACCACAGCCCCCACCACCATCCCCACCACCGTCCCCACCACAGCCCCCACCACCATCCCCACCACCGCCCCCTACCACAGCCCCCACTCACCATCCCCACCACTGCCCCCACCACAGCGCCCCACCACCATCCCCACCACCGCCCCACCACAGCCCCCACCACTATCCCCACCACCGTTCCCTACCACAGCTTCTACCACCATCCCCACCACCGTCCCCCACCACAGCCCCCACCACCATCACAGCCCCCACCACCATCACCACCACCACCACCACAGCCCCCACCACCATCACCACCACCACCACCACAGCCCCCACCACCATCACCACCACAGCCCCCACCACCATCCCCACCACCTATCCCCACTCACTGCCCCTGCACAGCTCCCCACCACCATCACCACCACTACCACCACAGCCCCCACCACCATCACTACCACCACCACCACCACCACCACAGCCCCCACCACCATCACCACCACCACCACCACAGCTCCCACCACCACCACTACCACAGCCCCCCACTCACCATCACCTTCACAGCCCCCACCACCATCACCATCACCACCACCACCACCACAGCCCCCACCACCATCACCACAGCCCCCACCACCGCCCCCACCAGCCCCCACCACCATCACCACCACCCACCACCACCACCACCACCACAGCCCCCACCACAGCTCCCCCACCACCATCACCACCACCACCACCACAGCTCCCCCACCACAGCCACCACCACAGCCCCCACCACCGCCCCACCACAGCCCCCACCACCATCACAACCACCACCACCACAGCCCCCACCACTATCACAACCACCACCACCACAGCCCCCACCACCATCACCACCACAGCGCCCCACCACCATCCCCACCACCATCCCCACCACCGTCCCCACCACAGCCCCCACCACCATCACCACCACCACCACCACAGCTCCCCACCACCATCACTCACCACCACCACCACTACCACCACAGCCCCCACCACCATCACCACCACCACCACCACAGCCCCCACCACCACCACCACCAGCCCCCACCACCATCACCACCACAGCCCCCACCACTATCACCATCACCACCACCACCACCACAGCCCCCACCACCATCACCACAGCTCCCCACCACCGCCTCACCACAGCCCCCACCACTCATCACCACCACCACCACCACCACCACCACAGCCCCACCACAGCCCCCACCACCATCACCACCACCACTACCACAGCTCCCCACTACAGCTACCACCACAGCCCCCACCACCGCCCCTTCACCACAGCCCCCACCACCATCACAACCACCACCACCAGCCCCACCACAGCCACCACCACAGCCCCCACCACCGCTCCACCACAGCCCCCACCACCATCACCACCACCACCACCACAGCCCCTGCACCACAGCCACCACCACAGCCCCCACCACCGCCCCCACCACAGCCCCCACCACCATCACAACCACCACCACCACAGCCCCACCACAGCCACCACCACAGCCCCCACCACACCCCCCACCACAGCCCCCACCACCATCACCACCACCACCACCACAGCCCCCACCACAGCCACCACCACAGCCCCCACCACCGCCCCCACCACAGCCCCCACCACCATCACCACCACCACCACCACAGCTCCCACCACAGCCCCCACCACAGCCCCACCACTGCCCCCCACCACAACCCCACTCACCTCATCACAACCACCACTCACCACAGCCCCCACCACAGCTACCACCACAGCCCCCACCACAGCCCTCACACAGCCCCCACCATAGCCCCACCACCGTGTCTTCGGGACAAGTCTTGAATGAGTGGCCCAGCCTTGAACCCGATCAAACATTTCTGGGAGAGACCTGAACATAGCCGCAGTAGCGATGTCTCCCATCCAACCTGACAGAGAGATCGAGAGGATCTGCAGAGAAGAATGGGAGAAACTCACCAAATCACAGGTGTGCCAAGCTTGTAGCATCATACCCAAGGTACAGGTGTGCCAAGCTGGTAGCTATACCTAAGGTACAGGTGTGTGCCAAGCTGGTAGCGCCATACCCAAGGTACAGGTGTGCCAAGCTGGTACCGCCATACCCAAGGTACAGGTGTGCTGGGCTGGTACTGTCATACCCAAGGTACAGGTGCTGCTGGTAGCTGCCATACCCAAGGCAAGGTGTGCCAAGCTGGTACCGTCATACCCAAGGTACAGGTGTGCCAAGCTGGTACCGTCATACCCAAGGTACAGGTGTGCTACCTAAGGCTGGTACTGTCATACCAAGGTACAGGTGTGCTGTTGGCACCGTCATACCCAAGGTACAGGTGTGCACATACCAAGGTACAGGTGTGCCAAGCTGGTAGCGCCATACCCAAGGTACAGGTGTGCTGTTGGTAGCGTCATACCCAAGGTACAGGTGTGCCAAGCTGGTAGCGTCATACCCAAGGTACAGGTGTGCTGCTGGTAGCGTCATACCCAAGGTACAGGTGTGCTGCTGGTACCGTCATACCTAAGGTACAGGTGCTGCTGGTACTGTCATACCCAAGGTACAGGTGTACAAGCTGGTAGCGGCCATACCTAAGGTACAGGTGTGCCAAGCTGAAACACATACCCAAGGTACAGGTGTGCCAAGCTGGTACCGTCATACCCAAGGTACAGGTGTGCCAAGCTGGTACTGTCATACCCAAGGTACAGGTGTGCCAAGCTGGTAGCGTCATACCCAAGGTACAGGTGTGCCAAGCTGGTACCGTCATACCCAAGGTACAGGTGTGCCAAGCTGGTACCGTCATACCCAAGGTACAGGTGTGCCAAGCTGGTACTGTCATACCCAAGGTACAGGTGTGCCAAGCTGGTACCGTCATACCCAAGGTACAGGTGTGCCAAGCTGGTACCGTCATACCCAAGGTACAGGTGTGCCAAGCTGGTAGCGTCATACCCAAGGTACAGGTGTGCCAAGCTTGTAGCGTCATACCCAAGGTACAGGTGTGCCAAGCTGGTAGCGTCATACCCAAGGTACAGGTGTGCCAAGCTTGTAGCGTCATACCCAAGGTACAGGTGTGCCAAGCTGGTAGCGTCATACCCAAGGTACAGGTGTGCCAAGCTGGTAGCGTCATACCCAAGGTA
>NW_025758873.1:0-4906 GCF_021184085.1 Oncorhynchus gorbuscha | reverse complement strand
TTCTGAGCCCTCTCCTGTACTCCCTGTTCACCCACGACTGCGTGGCCACGCACGCCTCCAACTCAATCATCAAGTTTGCGGACGACACAACAGTGGTAGGCTTGATTACCAACAACGACGAGACGGCCTACAGGGAGGAGGTGAGGGCCCTCGGAGTGTGGTGTCAGGAAAATAACCTCACACTCAACGTCAACAAAACTAAGGAGATGATTGTGGACTTCAGGAAACAGCAGAGGGAACACCCCCTATCCACATCGATGGAACAGTAGTGGAGAGGGTAGCTAGTTTTAAGTTCCTCGGCATACACATCACAGACAAACTGAATTGGTCCACTCACACTGACAGCGTCGTGAAGAAGACGCAGCAGCGCCTATTCAACCTCAGGAGGCTGAAGAAATTCGGCTTGTCACCAAAAGCACTCACAAACTTCTACAGATGCACAGTCGAGAGCATCCTGGCGGGCTGTATCACCGCCTGGTACGGCAACTGCTCCGCCCTCAACCGTAAGGCTCTCCAGAGGGTAGTGAGGACTGCACAACGCATCACCGGGGGCAAACTACCTGCCCTCCAGGACACCTACACCACCCGTTGTTACAGGAAGGCCATAAAGATCATCAAGGACATCAACCACCCGAACCACTGCCTGTTCACCCCGCTATCATCCAGAAGGCGAGGTCAGTACAGGTGCATCAAAGCTGGGACCGAGAGACTGAAAAACAGCTTCTATCTCAAGGCCATCAGACTGTTAAACAGCCACCACTAACACTGAGTGGCTGCTGCCAACACACTGTCATTGACACTGACCCAACTCCAGCCATTTTAATAATGGGAATTGATGGGAAATGATGTAAATATATCACTAGCCACTTTAAACAATGCTACCTTATATAATGTTACTTACCCTACATTATTCATCTCATATGCATATGTATATACTGTACTCTACATCATCGACTGCATCCTTATGTAACACATGTATCACTAGCCACTTTAACTATGCCACTTTGTTTACTTTGTCTACACACTCATCTCATATGTATATACTGTACTCGATACCATCTACTGTATGCTGCTCTGTACCATCACTCATTCATATATCCTTATGTACATGTTCCTTATCCCCTTACACTGTGTATAAGACAGTAGTTTTGGAATTGTTAGTTAGATTACTTGTTGGTTATCACTGCATTGTCGGAACTAGAAGCACAAGCATTTCGCTACACATTAACATCTGCTAACCATGTGTATGTGACAAATAAAATTTGATTTGATTTGAAGAGATTAATTATTGCTTATTGCTTATTTTACAAAGATAGTCGAAAATGGCCTGGACACATTTGTTGGTACCCCTTAGAAAAGATAATAAATAATTGGAATAGTGATATTTCAAACTAATTAATTTTCTTTAATTAGTATCACACGTCTCCAATCTTGTAATCAGTCATTCAGCCTATTTAAATGGAGTAAAGTAGTCACTGTGCTGTTTGGTATCATTGTGTGCACCACACTGAACATGGACCAGAGTAAAGTAGTCACTGTGCTGCTTGGCATCATTGTGTGCACCACACTGAACATGGACCAGAGTAAAGTAGTCACTGAGCTGTTTGGTATCATTGTGGTCACCACACTGAACATGGACCAGAGAAAGCTAAGGAGAGATTTGTCTGAGGAGATCAGAAAGACAATAATAGACAAGCATGGTAAAGATAAAGGCTACAAGACCATCTCCAAGCAGCTTGATGTTCCTGTGACAACAGTTGCAAATATTATTAAGAAGTTTAAGGTCCATGGAACTGTAACCAACCTCCCTGGGTGTAGCAACAAGAGGCAAATCGACCCCAGATTGAACAGAAGGATAGTGCAAATGGTAGAAAAAGAACTAAGCATAACTGCCAATGAGATACAAGCTGAACTCCAAGGTGAAGGTTCGTCAGTCTCTGATCGCATAATTTGTCACTTTGAGCGAAAGTGGGCTCCATGGAAGAAGACCCAGGAGGAAAAACATTAAAAAGCCAGACTGGAATTTGCTAAAATCCATATTGACAAGCCACAATCCTTCTGGGAGAATGTCCTTTGAACAGATGAGTTAAAACTGGATCTTTTTGGCAAGTCACATCAGCTCTATGTTCACAGACGAAAAAAAATAAGATTCCCAAAAAAAGAACACCATACCCACAGTGAAACATGGAGGAGACTCAGTTATGTTTGGGGGCCACTTTGCTGCACCTGGCACAGGGTGCCATGAATCTTTGCAGGGCACAATGAAATCTCAAAACTACCAAGGCATTCTGGAGCGAAATGTACTGCCCAGTGTCAGAAAGCTCTGGCTCAGTAGCAGGTCATGGGTCCTCCAACAGGATAATGACGCAAAACACACAGCTAAAACGCACCCAAGAATGGATGAGAACAAAATATTGGACTATTCTGAAGTGGCCTTCGATGAGTCCTGATCTGCATCCTATCGAACATCTATGGAAAGAGCTGAAACTTGCAGTCTGGAGAAGGCACCCATCAAACCTGAGACAGCCGGGGCAGTTTTCTCAGGAAGAGTGGGCCAAACTATCTGTTAACAGGTGCAGAACAGAAAATGTTTGATTGAGGTGATTGCCTCAAAATGTGGTGCAACAATATTAGGTTAAGGGTTCCATTATTTTTGTCCATGCCATTTTAATTTGTTTCTTTATTTACAACATTATGTTGAATAAAAAAAATCTTAGTCTGATTTCTATTACAATCTGTAATAAAAAAATTAAGAGAAAATTGTACATTCTTTGTTTTTTGTGGAGGGGCACCAACAAATTTGAGCGTCCGTCCATATATAAACTCAGCAAAAAAAAAAGAAACGTCCTTTTCAGGACCCTGTCTTTCAAAGATGGATTTTTACTTCACAGATCTGTATGGTAAAGGGTTTAAAGACTGTTTCCCATATTTGTTCAATGAACCATAAAACAATTAATGAGCATGCACCTGTGGAACAGTCGTTAAGACACTAACAGCTTACAGACAGTAGGCAGTTAAGGTTACAGTTATGAAAAATTTGGACACTAGAGGCCTTTCTACAGACTCTGAAAAACACCAAAAGAAAGATGCCCAGGGTCCCTGGTCATCTGCGTGAATGTGCCTTAGGCATGCTGCAAGGAGGCATGAGGACTGCACATGTGGCCAGAGCAATAACTTGCAATGTCCGTACTGTGAGACAGCTAAGACAGTGCTACAGGGAGACAGGACGGACAGCTGACCGTCCTCGCAGTGGCAGACCACGTGTAACAACACCTGCACAGGACCGGTACATCCGAACATCACACCTGCGGGACAGATACAGTATGGCAACAATAGCTCCCAGAGTTACACCAGGAATACAATCCCTCCATCAGTGCTCAGACGATCTTCGATAAGCTGAGAGAGGCTGGACTGAGGGCTTGTAGGCCTGTTGTAAGGCAGGTCCTCACCAGACATCACCGGCAACAACGTCACCTATGGGCACAAACCCGTCGCTGGACCAGACAGGACTGGCTAATAGTGCTCTTCACTGACGAGTCACAGTTTTGTCTCACCAGGGGTGATGGTCGGATTCGTGTTTATCGTCGAAGGAATGAGCGTTACACCGAGGCCTGTACTCTGGAGTGGGATCGATTTGGAGGTGGAGGGTCCGTCATGGTCTGGGACGGTGTGTCACAGCATCATCAGACTGAGCTTGTTGTCATTGCAGGCAATCTCGTTACAGGGAAGACATCCTCCTCTCTCATGTGGTACCCTTCCTGCAGGCTCATCCTGACATGACCCTCCAGCATGACAATGCCACCAGCCATACTGCTCATTCTGTGCGTGATTTCATGCAAGACAGGAATGTCAGTGTTCTTTCAGGGCCAGCAAAGAGCCCGGATCTCAGTCTCATTGAGCACATCTGGGACCTGTTGGATCAGAGGGCTTGGGCCATTCCCCCCAGAAATGTCCTGGAAATTGCAGGTGCCTTGGTGGAACATCTCACAGCAAGAACTGGCAAACCTGGTGAGCAGTCCATGAGGAGGAAATGCACTGCAGTACTTAATGCAGCTGGTGGCCACACCAGATACTGACTGTTTCTTTTTATTTTGACCCCCCTTCGTTCAGGGACACATTATTAAATTTCTGTTAGTCACGTCTGTGGAACTTGTTCAGTTTATGTCTCAGTTGTAAAATATTTGTATGAACATAAGATTCAACACGTTAAGTTTGCTGAAAACAAACGCAGTTGATAGTGAGATGTGTCATGCCTTGGTCATTGTATTTTGTGTTTTCGTTATATATTTGTTCAGGCCAGGGTGTGACATGGGTTTATTGTGTTGTCGTATTGGGTTTTATGTAGGCATTGGGATTGTGGTTGATTAGGGGTGTGTCTAGTTTGAGAACTGCCTCAGGCAGCCAAGCCTAATCAGAGTCAGGTGATTCTTGTTGTCTCTGATGGGGAACAGTATTTAGGTAGCCTGGGTTTCACTGTGTATTCAAATCAAATCTTATTTGTCACATACACATGGTTAGCAGATGTTAATGCGAGTGTAGCGAAATGCTTGTGCTTCTAGTTCCGACAATGCAGTGATAACCAACAAGTAATCTAACTAACAATTCCAAAACTACTGTCTTATACACAGTGTAAGGGGATAAGGAATATGTACATAAGGATATATGAATGAGTGATGGTACAGAGCGGCATACAGTAGATGGTATCGAGTACAGTATATACATATGAGATGAGTGTGTAGACAAAGTAAACAAAGTGGCATAGTTAAAGTGGCTAGTGATACATGTATTACATAAGGATGCAGTCGATGATGTAGAGTACAGTATATACATATGCATATGAGATGAATAATGTAGGGTAAGTAACATTATATAAGGTAGCATTGTTTAAAGTGGCTAGTGATATATT
>NW_025758872.1:0-4906 GCF_021184085.1 Oncorhynchus gorbuscha | reverse complement strand
ATGCTGTCGGTAGGACACAGTTAGTGGTGTTGATGCTGTCGGTAGGACACAGTTATGGTGTTGATGCTGTCGGTGGGACACAGTTAGTGGTGTTGATGCTGTCGGTGGGACACAGTTAGTGGTGTTGATGCTGCTCGGTGGTTGTACAATTGGTGGTGTTGATGTATCGGTGGGACACAGTTGATGGTATTGATGCTGTGTTGGGACACAGTTAGTGGTGTTGATGCTGTGGGTAGGACACAGTTAGTGGTGTTGATGCTGTCGGTAGGACACAGTTAGTGGTGTTGATGCTGTCGGTGGGACACAGTTGGTGGTGTTGATGCTGTCGGTGGGACACAGTTAGTGGTGTTGATGCTGTCGGTGGGACACAGTTAGTGGTGTTGATGCTGTGGAGGTGGGACACAGTTGGTGGTGTTGATGCTGTCGGGTAGGACACAGTTGGTGGTGTTGGTGCTGCTTAGGTGGACACAGTTAGTGGTGTTGATGCGTCAGGTAGGTTTGTTAGTCGGTAGGACACAGTTAGTGGTGTTGATGCTGTCGGTAGGACACAGTTAGTGGTGTTGATGCTGTCGGTAGGACACAGTTAGTGGTGTTGATGCTGTCGGTAGGACTACAGTTAGTGGTGTTGATGCTGTCGGTAGGACACAGTTAGTGGTGTTGATGCTGTCGGTAGGACACAGTTAGTGGTGTTGATGCTGTCGGTAGGACACAGTTAGTGGTGTTGATGCTGTCGGTAGGACACAGTTAGTGGTGTTGATGCTGTCGGTAGGACACAGTTAGTGGTGTTGATGCTGTCGGTAGGACACAGTTAGTGGTGTTGATGCTGTCGGTAGGACACAGTTAGTGGTGTTGATGCTGTCGGTAGGACACAGTTAGTGGTGTTGATGCTGTCGGTAGGACACAGTTAGTGGTGTTGATGCTGTCGGTAGGACACAGTTAGTGGTGTTAAAGGTAAAGGCTGACATGGTGACACGCTTGGATACACTTGGGTCCTTTGTGTTTTGTTAAGGGAAACAAAAGGAAATGGATAGATCTTGATCTTGTTCTAATTCTTGATATAAATTTTGATCTAAATCTTAATCTAAATCTAGATCTTGATCTAAATCTTAATCTAGATCTTGATCTAAATCTCAATCTACATCTAGATCTTGATCTACATCTAGATCTTGATCTTAATCTGAATCTTGATCTAAATCTTAATCTAAATCTAGATCTTGATCTTAATCTGAATCTTGATCTACATCTTAATCTAAATCTAGATCTTGATCTAAATCTTAATCTGAATCTTGATCTTAATCTTGATCTAAATCTTAATCTGAATCTTGATCTAAATCTTAATCTAAATCTTCACCTAGATCTTAATCTAGATCTAGATCTTAAGCTAGATCTTAATCTTGATCTTAATCTTGATTTTAGTGCTCTCTCTCCCTGTGTGCAGGTGTAAAGAATGCTGATGAGAATGAGCTGAGGGCCATAGCTTCTGAGCCTGACAACACTCATGTGTACAACGTGGCAGACTTCAGCATCATGAGCTCTATCATAGAGGGACTGACCCAGATAGTCTGAACGGGTAGAGGAGCAGGACAAGGAGATCAAAGGTGAACAAATCAAATCAGAGAGCAAAGATGTTGCACGTCAGTCCTCAAACTACTGTATATCTTTACAGTACATACTGTCTCATTCACTTAGACACAGTACCCAGTCTTCAGTCAGTCTTTACAGTACATATTGTCTCATTCACTTAGACACAGTACCCAGTCATCATACTACTGTATATATTTACAGTACATACTGTCTCATTCACTTAGACACAGTACCCAGTCTTTAATACTACTGTATATTTACAGTACATATTGTCTCATTCACTTAGACATAGTACCCAGTCCTCATACTACTGTATATATTTACAGTACATGCTGTCTCATTCACTTAGACACAGTACCCAGTCTTCAGTCCTCATACTACTGTATATCTTTACAGTACATACTGTCTCATTCACTTTGAAGGTTGTATACTCCAGTCATCATACACTGTATATATTTACAGTACATCAATCATCTACTCTAGACACAGTAACCCAGTCTTCAGTCCTCATACTACTGTATATCTTTACAGTACATACTGTCTCATTCACTTAGACACAGTACCCAGTCATCATACTACTGTATATATTTACAGTACATACTGTCTCATTCACTTAGACACAGTACCCAGTCTTCAGTCCTCATACTACTGTATATCTTTACAGTACATACTGTCTCATTCACTTAGACACAGTACCCAGTCTTCAGTCCTCATACTACTGTATATCTTTACAGTACATACTGTCTCATTCACTTAGACACAGTACTCCAGTCCTCATACTACTGTATATACTACAGTACATACTGTCCCATTCTTGACACAGTGCCCAGTCTTTAATATTGAGCAGGCCTCATGTTGTCACTACAAATCTGAGCTGAAATAACTCGTCTGTTTAATACACTTCATACTTAATCATCATTGCAGAATCATCATAATGCTGTCGGCAGAGTAGCCTAGTGGTTAGAGCATTGGACTAGTAACCGAAAGGTTGCAAGTTCAAACCCCCGAGCTGACAAGGTACTAATCTCGTCGTTCTGCCCCTGAACAGGCACTTAACCCACTGTTCCTAGGCCGTCATTGAAAATAAGAATTTGTTCTTAACTGACTTGCCTAGTAAAATAAAGGTAAAATAAAAAAATATGTAGTGAATAAACACACACTTACACACTTAGAAAAAAGGGTTCCAGAAGGGTTCTTCGGCTGTCCCCATAGGAATAACTTTGTTGGTTACAGGTAGAACCCGTCTGGGTTCCATTTAGAACCCTCTATGGAAAGAGTTCTACATGGACCCCAAAAGGGTTCTAGTTGGAACCAAAAATAGTTCTTCATAGGGTTCTCCTATGGGGACAGCCAAAGAACCCTTTTAGGTTCTAGATAGCATATATTATTTCTAAAAGTGTACTGTACAAACTTTCCATACCATACATTCTCTAACGATCCGTTGTGATGTATCTCCAGAGGAGAGAGCAGGTCAGGAGACACAGGGAGCTCCTCAGGACCTAGTGACATCAACATGTCCATACAGTATACTGTACAGTCTGTCACCTTAGATGATGCTGTCCTGTACTATCTGAATGTGTGTTCCTCCAGGAGAGTCTGCAGGTCAGGAGACACAGGGAGCTCCTCAGGACCTAGTGACATCAACATGTCCATACAGTATACTGTACAGTCTGTCACCTTAGATGATGCTGTCCTGTACTATCTGAATGTGTGTTCCTCCAGGAGAGTCTGCAGGTCAGGAGACACAGGGAGCCCCTCAGGACCTATTGACATCAGAGGTGACAGCCAGGAGTTTCAGGGTGTCCTGGAGTCACGCTCCCGGCAGTGTAGAGAAGTACCGTGTGGTGTTCTACCCTGCTACCCAGGGAGGACGGCCTGAAGAGGTATACTCACTCCATCTTACTCTCCCACCCAATAGGGTTTTTGATGTCCATCTGCTGTAGGTGAAACAAAAGGGTTTGGAACCTAAATGATTTTCTAATTGTTTCGTTCTCGAATAGAATCACATTTTTTTTATCGTTCCGTTCCACTGTTCCGAACAGAACATTAAAGTTCTGAACCGGTTCAAACCCTAAAAAAGTATCAGTTTATATTTTGAATTTCTGTTCCTTTTTTTAACGTGTAAAATCGACAGTTGTTTACATTTAGCTCATTAAATGACTTCACCAATCGTTCCAGGTTCCGTTTCTGTTCTTTGAAAAATGTACATTACTGGATGTATTTACTCCAGATGTTCAGTCTCTGTGTGTCTCTCTGACCCAGTCTCTGTGTATCTCTCTGACCCAGTCTCTGTGTATCTCTCTGACCCAGTATCTCTGTGTATCTCTCTGACCCAGTCTCTGTGTATCTCTCTGACCCAGTCTCTGTGTATCTCTCTGACCCAGTCTCTGTGTATCTCTCTGACCCAGTCTCTGTGTATCTCTCTGACCCAGTCTCTGTGTATCTCTCTGACCCAGTATCTCTGTGTATCTCTCTGACCCAGTCTCTGTGTATCTCTCTGACCCAGTCTCTGTGTATCTCTCTGACCCAGTCTCTGTGTATCTCTCTGACCCAGTCTCTGTGTATCTCTCTGACCCAGTCTCTGTGTATCTCTCTGACCCAGTCTCTGTATGTCTCTCTGACCCAGTCTCTGTGTGTCTCTCTGACCCAGTCTCTGTGTATCTCTGTATCTCTCTGACCCAGTCTCTCTGTGTATCTCTCTGACCCAGTCTCTGTGTGTCTCTCTGACCCAGTCTCTGTGTGTCTCTCTGACCCAGTCTCTGTGTATCTCTCTGACCCAGTCTCTGTGTATCTCTCTGACCCAGTCTCTGTGTATCTCTGTATCCCTCTGACCCAGTATCTCTGTGTATCTCTCTGACCCAGTCTCTGTGTATCTCTGTATCTCTATGACCCAGTATCTGTGTATCTCTCTGACCCAGTCTCTGTGTATCGCTCTGACCCAGTCTCTGTGTATCGCTCTGACCCAGTCTCTGTGTATCGCTCTGACCCAGTCTCTGTGTATCGCTCTGACCCAGTCTCTGTGTATCTCTCTGACCCAGTCTCTGTGTATCTCTATGACCCAGTATCTCTGTGTATCTCTCTGACCCAGTCTCTGTGTATCTCTATGACCCAGTATCTCTGTGTATCTCTCTGACCCAGCCTCTGTGTATCTCTCTGACCCTGTCTCTGTGTATCTGTGTATCTCTCTGACCCAGTCTCTGTGTATCTGTGTATCTCTCTGACCCAGTCTCTGTGTATCTCTCTGACCCAGTCTCTGTGTATCTCTCTGACCCTGTCTCTGTGTATCTCTCTGTATCTCTATGAGCCAGTATCTGTGTATCTC
>NW_025758871.1:0-4908 GCF_021184085.1 Oncorhynchus gorbuscha | reverse complement strand
CCTCTAATGAAGACTCTGTACTATAATCCCTAAGGAAGACTCTGTACTCTAATCCTCTAATGAAGACTCTGTACTCTAATCCTCTAATGAAGACTCTGTACTCTAATCCTCTAATGAAGACTCTGTACTCTAATCCTCTAATGAAGACTCTGTACTCTAATCCTCTAATGAAGACTCTGTACTCTAATCCTCTAATGAAGACTCTTTGTACTCTAATCCTCTAAGGAAGACTCTGTTCTCTAATCCTCTAATGAAGACTCTGTATTCTAATCCTCTAATGAAGACTCTGTACTCTAATCCTCTAATGAAGACTCTGTACTATAATCCTCTAATGAAGACTCTGTACTCTAATCCTCTAATGAAGACTCTGTACTCTAATCCTCTAATGAAGACTCTGTACTCTAATCCTCTAATGAAGACTCTGTACTCTAATCCTCTAATGAAGCACTCTGTACCTAAATCCCCTAATGAAGACTCTGTTCTCTAATCCTCTAATGAAGACTCTGTACTAATCCTCTAATGAAGACTCTGTACTCTAATCCTCTAATGAAGACTCTGTACTCTAATCCTCTAATGAAGACTCTGTACTCTAATCCTCTAATGAAGACTGTACTCTAATCCTTTAATGAAGACTGTTCTATAATCCTCTAATGAAGACTCTGTACTCTAATCCTCTAATGAAGACTGTTCTATAATCCTCTAATGAAGACTCTGTACTCTAATCCTCTAATGAAGACTCTGTACTATAATCCTCTAATGAAGAATGTTCTATAATCCTCTAATGAAGACTCTGTACTCTAATCCTCTAATGAAGACTCTGTACTCTAATCCTCTAATGAAGACTGTTCTATAATCCTCTAATGAAGACTCTGTACTCTAATAGTTTCTTTTGTGTTCACTTTGACACCTTGTGAGACAAAGTGTACTATCCACACAGAGGAGTCTGTGAGACAAAGTGTACTATCCACACAGAGGAGTCCTTGAGACAAAGTGTACTATCCACACAGAGGAGTCTTGTGAGACAAAGTGTACTATCCACACAGAGGAGTCTTGTGAGACAAAGTGTACTATCCACACAGAGGAGTCTTGTGAGACAAAGTGTACTATCCACACAGAGGAGTCTTGTGAGACAAAGTGTACTATCCACACAGAGGAGTCTGTGAGACAAAGTGTACTATCCACACAGAGGAGTCTGTGAGACGAAGTGTACTATCCACACAGAGGAGTCTGTGAGACAAAGTGTACTATCCACAGAGAGGAGTCTTGTGAGACAAAGTGTACTATCCACACAGAGGAGTCTGTGAGACAAAGTGTACTATCCACACAGAGGAGTCTGTGAGACGAAGTGTACTATCCACACAGAGGAGTCTTGTGAGACAAAGTGTACTATCCACACAGAGGAGTCTTGTGAGACAAAGTGTACTATCCACACAGAGGAGTCTTGTGAGACAAAGTGTACTATCCACACAGAGGAGTCTGTGAGACAAAGTGTACTATCCACACAGAGGAGTCTGTGAGACAAAGTGTACTATCCACACAGAGGAGTCTGTGAGACAAAGTGTACTATCCACACAGAGGAGTCTTGTGAGACAAAGTGTACTATCCACACAGAGGAGTCTTGTGAGACAAAGTGTACTATCCACACAGAGGAGTCTGTGAGACAAAGTGTACTATCCACACAGAGGAGTCTGTGAGACAAAGTGTACTATCCACACAGAGGAGTCTTAGAGACAAAGTGTACTATCCACACAGAGGAGTCTTGTGAGACAAAGTGTACTATCCACAGAGGAGTCTGTGAGACAAAGTGTACTATCCACACAGAGGAGTCTGTGAGACAAAGTGTACTATCCACACAGAGGGAGTCTGTGAATAAACTACATTCCGAGCTGCATACATCAAACAGCCATACCCTGTCTACCACATAGGGTTCATCCAACACAATACTGCAGAGTATAGAGTTCTGCTTGTTTTTCTCATTGACATCCCTGCTGGTAGTGGAGTTGAGATTGTACCTTTAGGATAGTGGGAGTATGGTGGTTAGACTGATCCAGAGCTGACAGACAGTTGAGTTGTAGGATAGTGGGAGTTAGACTGATCCAGAGCTGACAGACAGTTGAGTTGTACCTTTAGGATAGTGGGGAGTAGGATGGTTAGACTGATCCAGAGCTGACAGACAGTTGAAAGGTAATCTGGGTCTAAAGACTGTGTTGTGTGTCTGGGTGAAAGGAGTCTGTCTCCTGGACAACCGGCTGGTGGTTAGACAGAGGGCATTGATTATGTTCTCTCTCTGCTGAAGCCTGTGGAGAACTGTTCTGTGTCTGAGTCACTCTGTCAGTGGTCAGAGAAGAGAACTGTTCTGTGTCTGAGTCACTGTCAGTGGTCTGAGAAGAGAACTGTTCTGTGTCTGAGTCACTGTCAGTGGTCAGAGAAGAGAACTGTTCTGTGTCTGAGTCACTCTGTCTTTATCTCTCTCTCTCTCTCTCTCTCTCTCTCTCTCTCTCTCTCTCACTCTCAATCTCATTCCCTCTCCCTCTCTCTCCCCCTCACAGCCAGCCAGCTAATCTCTGTATGCTCCAAAAGCAGGGGGCTGGAAATCTTCTGGGAGAGAGAGATGCACAAAGATCATTATTAATTGAGACCACTCCACCTGTGGTTTTTAGATGGCAGAACTGATGTGTGGACTGATACAATACCTGTGTGTGTGTGTGTGTGTGTGGTGTGTGTGTGTGTGTGTGTGTGTGTGTGTGTGTGTGTGTGTGTGTGTGTGTGTGTGTGTGCGTGCGTGCGTGCGTGCGTGCGTGCGTGCGTGCTAAGTGTGCATGTGTGTGTGTGTGCACACTTCTGTCTTGCTTAGCATAGCACTGGCACTGCACAGCTATACTAGCAGGACAGGAAATAAACCCACCTATATATTAAAAGAACATTCCCCAAAGGAATGATGTATGATGCATTTGTAGGATAAATAGGGACTCTAATCAGTAGGATAACCAGCCAGACTGTTGTAGGATAACCAGCCAGGACTGTGATGTAGGATAACCAGCCAGGACTGTGTGTAGGATAACCAGCCAGAGACGATGTAGGATAAAGAAGCGGACTGTTTGTGGTGGAGGGAGGAGACTGTTTGTAGGATAACCAGCCAGGACTGTGTGTAGGATAACCAGCCAGGACTGTGTGGGATATCCAGCCAGACTGTGTAGGATAACCAGCCAGACTGTGTGTAGGATAACCAGCCAGGACTGTGTGTAGGATAACCAGCCAGGACTGTGTGTAGGATATCCAGCGAGACTGTGTGTAGGATAACCAGCCAGGACTGTGTGTAGGATATCCAGCGAGGACTGTGTGTGTGATAACCAGCCAGGACTGTTTGTAGGATATCCAGCGAGGACTGTGTGATAACCAGCCAGACTGTGTGTAGGATATCCAGCGAGGACTGTGTGTAGGATACAACCAGCCAGACTGTTTGTAGGATAACCAGCCAGGACTGTGTGTAGGATAACCAGCCAGGACTGTTTGTAGGATAACCAGCCAGGACTGTGTGTAGGATAACCAGCCAGACTGTGTGTAGGATATCCAGCCAGGACTGTGTAGGATAACCAGCCAGACTGTGTGTAGATGTTCAGCCAGGACTGTGTGTAGGATAACCAGCCAGGACTGTGTGTAGGATAACCAGCGAGGACTGTTTGCAGGATAACCAGCGAGGACTGTTTGTAGATACAACCAGCCAGACGTAGATAACCAGCCAGACTGTGTAGGATATCCAGCCAGGACTGTGTGTAGGATAACCAGCCAGGACTGTGTGGTGGATAACCAGCCAGACTGTGTGTGGATAACCAGCCAGGACTGTGTGTAGGATAACCAGCCAGGACTGTGTGTAGGATATCCAGCGAGGACAGCCAGGACTGTGTGTAGGATATCCAGCCAGATAACCAGCCAGACTGTGTGTAGGATAACCAGCCAGGACTGTGTGTAGGATAACCAGCCAGACTGTGTGTAGGATAACCAGCCAGGACTGTGTGTAGGATAACCAGCGAGGACTGTTTGTAGGATAACCAGCCAGGACTGTGTAGGATGTCAGGACTGTGTGTAGGATAACCAGCCAGGACTGTGTGTAGGATAACCAGCCAGGACTGTGTGTAGGATAACCAGCCAGGACTGTGTGTAGGGATATCCAGCCAGGACTGTGTGTAGGATAACCAGCCAGGACTGTGTGTAGGATAACCAGCGAGACTGTTTGTAGGATAACCAGCCAGGACTGTGTTGTAGGATAACCAGCCAGGACTGTGTGTAGGATAACCAGCCAGGACTGTGTGTAGGATAACCAGCCAGGACTGTGTGTAGGATAACCAGCCAGGACTGTTTGTAGGATATCCAGCGAGGACTGTGTGTAGGACCAACCAGCCAGGACTGCAGGCTGTGTAGATATCCAGCCAGGACTGTGTGCTAGGATAACCAGCCAGGACTGTTTGTAGGATAACCAGTCAGGACTGTGTAGGATAACCAGCCAGGACTGTGTGTAGGATAACCAGCCAGGACTGTGTGTAGGATATCCAGCGAGGACTGTGTAGGATAACCAGCCAGGACTGTCCCTGGAGGCAGTGGGTAGTGGATGCCTGTTCAGCCCACTCCTCACTGCACAACTGCACTATTAGGTGCAATCGGGTGTCTCTGTGGCTCCTTACTGTGTCCTGTACATGTGGCTGTGGGTACTTTGATCTCCATTAACACCCGTTTCTGGGAGCCTGTGGAGGAGGTGGGGCTTTCCTCTTCTCTCCTGTTGAGAGCGGCCATTAGCATTAACCAGAGCAGCTCCATCTGCTGCCATTATTGCTGAGTCACTTCCTGCCTGCCACATCACATAACAGCAGGAGTGCCTCTGTCTTCACAAGATACAGTTACAGCACATGGCTG
>NW_025758870.1:0-4908 GCF_021184085.1 Oncorhynchus gorbuscha | reverse complement strand
TTACATTTACATTTAAGCTCATTTAGCAGACGCTCTTATATCCAGAGCGACTTACAAATTGGTGCATTCACCTTATGACATCCCAGTGGAACAGTCACTTTACAATAGTGCATCTAAATCTTTTAAAGGGGGGAATACTTATCCTATCCTAGGTATTCCTAAAAAGGTGGGGTTTCAGGTGCTCCGGAAGGTAAGTGATTGACTCCGCTGTCCTGGCGTCGTGAGGGAGTTTGTTCCACCATTGGGGGCCAGGGAGCAGCCAACAGTTTCCGACTGGGCTGAGCGGGAGCTGTACTCTCTCAGTGGTAGGGAGGCGAGCAGGCCAGAGGTGGAGTGAACGAGGCCCTTTGTTTGGGTGTAGGGCCTGATCAGAGCCTGAGGTACTGAGGTGTCAGTTTCCCCACAGCTCCGTAGGCAAGCACCATGGTCTTGTAGCGGATGCGAGCCTCAACTGGAAGCCAGTGGAGAGAACGGAGGAGCGGGGTGACGTGGAGAGAACTTGGGAAGGTTGAACACCAGACGGGCTGCGGCGTTCTGGATGAGTTGAAGGGGTTTAATGGCACAGGCAGGAGCCCAGCCAACAGCGAGTTGCAGTAATCCAGACGGAGATGACAAGTGCCTGGATTAGGACCTGCGCCGCTTCCTGTGTGAGGCAGGGTCGTACTCTGCGATGTTGTAGAGCATGAACCTACAGGAACGGGCCACCGCCTTGATGTTGGCTGAGAACGACAGGGTGTTGTCCAGGATCACGCCAAGGTTCTTGGCGCTCTGGGAGGAGGACACAATGGAGTTGTCAACCGTGATGGCGAGATCATGGAACGGGCAGTCCTTCCCGGGAGGAAGAGCAGCTCCGTCTTGCCGAGGTTCAGCTTGAGGTGGTGATCCGTCATCCACACTGATATGTCTGCCAGACATGCAGAGATGCGATTCGCCACCTGGTCATCAGAAGGGGGAAAGGAGAAGATTAATTGTGTGTCGTCTGCATAGCAATGATAGGAGAGACCATGTGAGGTTATGACAGAGCCAAGTGACTTGGTGTATAGCGAGAATAGGAGAGGGCCAAGAACAGAGCCCTGGGGGACACCAGTGGTGAGAGCGCGTGGTGAGGAGACAGATTCTCGCCACGCCACCTGGTAGGAGCGACCTGTCAGGTAGGACGCAATCCAAGCGTGGGCCGCGCCGGAGATGCCCAACTCGGAGAGGGTGGAGAGGAGGATCTGATGGTTCACAGTATCGAAGGCAGCCGATAGATCTAGAAGGATGAGAGCAGAGGAGAGAGAGTTAGCTTTAGCAGTGCGGAGCGCCTCCGTGATACAGAGGAGAGCAGTCTCAGTTGAATGACTAGTCTTGAAACCTGACTGATTTGGATCAAGAAGGTCATTCAGAGAGAGATAGCGGGAGAGCTGGCCAAGGACGGCACGTTCAAGAGTTTTGGAGAGAAAAGAAAGAAGGGATACTGGTCTGTAATTGCTGACATCGGAGGGATCGAGTGTAGGTTTTTTCAGAAGGGGTGCAACTCTCGCTCTCTTGAAGACGGAAGGGACGTAGCCAGCGGTCAGGGATGAGTTGATGAGCGAGGTGAGGTAAGGGAGAAGGTCTCCGGAAATGGTCTGGAGAAGAGAGGAGGGATAGGGTCAAGCGGGCAGGTTGTTGGGCGGCCGGCCGTCACAAGACGCGAGATTTCATCTGGAGAGAGAGGGAGAAAGAGGTCAGAGCACAGGGTAGGGCAGTGTGAGCAGAACCAGCGGTGTCGTTTGACTTAGCAAACGAGGATCGGATGTCGTCGACCTTCTTTTCAAAATGGTTGACGAAGTCATCTGCAGAGAGGAGGAGGGGGGGGGGGGAGGAGGATTCAGGAGGGAGGAGAAGGTGGCAAAGAGCTTCCTAGGGTTAGAGGCAGATGCTTGGAATTTAGCGTGGTAGAAAGTGGCTTTAGCAGCAGAGACAGAGGAGGAAAATGTAGAGAGGAGGGAGGAAAGGATGCCAGGTCCGCAGGGAGGCGAGTTTTCCTCCATTTCCGCCGGCTGCCCGGAGCCCTGTTCTGTGAGCTCGCAATGAGTCATCGAGCCACGGAGCGGGAGGGGAGGACCGAGCCGGCCTGGAGGATAGGGGACATAGAGAGTCAAAGGATGCAGAGAGGGAGGAGAGGAGGGTTGAGGAGGCAGAATCAGGAGATAGGTTGGAGAAGGTTTGAGCGGAGGGAAGAGATGATAGGATGGAAGAGGAGAGAGTAGCGGGGGAGAGAGAGCGAAGGTTGGGACGGCGCGATACCATCCGAGTAGGGGCAGTGTGGGAGGTGTTGGGATGAGAGCGAGAGGGAAAAGGATACAAGGTAGTGGTCGGAGACTTGGAGGGGAGTTGCAATGAGGTTAGTGGAAGAACAGCATCTAGTAAAGATGAGGTCGAGCGTATTGCCTGCCTTGTGAGTAGGGGGGAAGGTGAGAGGGTGAGGTCAAAAGAGGAGAGGAGTGGAAAGAAGGAGGCAGAGAGGAATGAGTCAAAGGTAGACGTGGGGAGGTTAAAGTCGCCCAGAACTGTGAGAGGTGAGCCGTCCTCAGGAAAGGAGCTTATCAAGGCATCAAGCTCATTGATGAATCCTCCGAGGGAACCTGGAGGGCGATAAATGATAAGGATGTTAAGCTTGAAAGGGCTGGTAACTGTGACAGCATGGAATTCAAAGGAGGCGATAGACAGATGGGTAAGGGGAGAAAGAGAGAATGACCACTTGGGAGAGATGAGGATCCCGGGTGCCACCACCCCGCTGACCAGAAGCTCGGGTGTGCGAGAACACGTGGGCGGACGAAGAGAGAGCAGTAGGAGTAGCAGTGTTGTCTGTGGTGATCCATGTTTCCGTTAGTGCCAAGAAGTCGAGGGACTGAGGGAGGCATAGGCTGAGATGAACTCTGCCTTGTTGACCGCAGATCGGCAGTTCCAGAGGCTACCGGAGACCTGAACTCCACGTGGGTCGTGCGCGCTGGGACCACCAGATTAGGTGGCCGCGGCCACGCGGTGTGGAGCGTTTGTATGGTCTGTGCAGAGAGGAGAGAACAGGGATAAACAGACACATAGTTGACAGGCTACAGAAGAGGCTACGCTAATGCAAAGGAGATTGAATGACAAGTGGACTACACGTCTCGAATGTTCAGAAAGTTAAGCTACGTAGCAAGAATCTTATTGACTAAAATGATTAAAATGATACAGTACTGCTGAAGTAGGCTAGCTGGCAGTGGGTGCGTTTGTTGACACTACACTAATCAAGTCGTCTGAGTGTAATAGTTTCTGCAGTGCTGCTATTCGGGCCAGCTGGCTAGCTAGTAGTGTTGTTTACGCACGCTATGCTAAAAGAACGACAATAGCTGGCTAGCTAACCTAGAAAATCGCTCTAGACTACACAATTATCTTTGATACAAAGACGGCTATGTAGCTAGCTAGCTACGATCAAACAAATCAAACCGTTGTACTGTAATGAAATGAAATGAAAATGTGATACTACCTGTGAATGCGACCGGGTTGTTGAGTTCTATTCAGAAGACGTTGGCTAGCGTTAGCTAGCTGTTGGCTAGCTAGCAGAGTCTCCTACGTTAAGGACGACAAATAGCTGGCTAGCTAACCTCGGTAAATTAAGATAATCACTCTAAGACTACACACTCTAAAACCTAAACAACACAATTATCTTGGAACGAAGATACGAAGACAGCAAAGACAGCTATGTAGCTAGCTAACACTACACTAATCAAGTCGTTCAGTTGAGTGTAATAGTTTTCCCAGTGCAGCTAATCAGTGGACGTTAGCTAGCTGGCTAGTGAAGACTACGTTAGGACGGCGAAATACGATAATTACGCAATTATCTTTGATACAAAGACGGCTATGTAGCTAGCTGAGAAGAAATAGCTAAGATTAGACAAATCAAACCGTTGTGCTATAATGAAATATAATGAAATGTAAAAAGTTATACTACCTGCGGGAGCGAAGCGCCGATGCGACCACTCGCTCCAAACCGGAACCGGTTCTGGAGTGGCCTAGCCAGTCTCCAGATCTCAACCCCATAGAAAATCTTTGGAGGGGAGTTGAAAGTCCGTGTTGCTGCCCAGCAACAGCCCCAAAACATCACTGCTCTAGAGGAGATCTGCATGGAGGAATGGGCCAAAATACCAGCAACAGTGTGTGAAAACCTTGTGAAGACTTACAGAAAACATTTGACCTCTGTCATTGCCAACAAAGGGTATATAACAAAGTATTGAGATAAACTTTTGTTATTGACCAAATCCTTATTTTCCATCATAATTTGCAAATACATTCGTTAAAAATCATACAATGTGATTTTCTGGATTTCTTTTCTCATTTTGTCTGTCATAGTTGAAGTGTACCTATGATGAAAATTACAGGCCTCTCTCATCTTCTTAAGTGGGAGAACTTGCACAATAGGTGGCTGACTAAATACCTTTTTGCCCCACTGTACATCTAACTTCAGTTGTGTACATCGGATCATATTGAAATAATATACCTGTATACCTGTAAATTCACCGGTTTGGAAAGACATAGTTTATAAGAACATACGTTATAAGTACGTTGTGTATATGAGTACATATAAGAAGAGTTGTAATGGATTTTTTCTCAAATGAGCAATAGGAAGCATTAGACTGTCTCAGAGTAATTGCCTCTTGTGCCTCTGAACAATAATTGCTGGTGTAAGACTGGCTACTGCAAATCTGTGATGTAATATTTTCAATTTTTTTTGTTAAGAAACGTAAAGACAGTTCACATAGATCAGGAGCTACGAGCATGTCACTGTTTTGACGTCCAGGTGACCATGACAAAACCTTTTGACGTTCTGAGGACGCCCTAACGACTCATTTTTGTTTGCAGGGGTCACTGGGGAGGCGATTTCTCACAGTCAAAGTCCTACAA
>NW_025758869.1:0-4910 GCF_021184085.1 Oncorhynchus gorbuscha | reverse complement strand
TACTGAATATAAGATCAGCGTCAACTCACCATCAGTACGACCAAGAATATGTTTTTCCGCGACGCGGATCCTGTGTTCTGCCTTACAAACAGGACAACGGAATGGATCGCATGCAGCGACCCAAGGAAACGACTCCAAAAAGAGGGAAACGCGGCGGTGTTCTGGTCAGACTCCGAAAAGGGCACATCGCGCACCACTTCCCAGTATTCTTCTTGCCAATGTCCAGTCTCTCGACAACAAGGTTGATGAAATCCGAGCAAGGGTGGCATTCCAGAGGGACATCAGAGACTGCAACGTTCTCTGCTTTACGGAGACATGGCTTACTGGGAAAACGCTATCCAGGGCGGTACAGCCAACGGGTTTCTCCACGCATCGCGCCGACAGAAACAAACATCTATCTGGTAAGAAGAGTGGAGGGGGCGTATGCCTCATGACTAACGGGACATGGTGTGATGAAGGAAACATACAGGAACTCAAATCCTTCTGTTCACCTGATTTAGAATTCCTCACAATCAAATGTAGACCGCATTATCTTCCAAGAGAATTCTCTTCGATTATAATCACAGCCGTATATATCCCCCCAAGCAGACACATCGATGGCTCTGAACGAACTTTATTTAACTCTTTGCAAACTGGAAAACATTTATCCGGAGGCTGCATTCATTGTAGCTGGGGATTTTAACAAAGCCAATCTGAAAACAAGACTCCCTAAATTTTATCAGCATATCGATTGCGCAACCAGGGGTGGTAAAACCTTGGATCATTGTTACTCTAACTTCCGCGACGCATATAAGGCCCTGCCCCGCCCCCTTTCGGAAAAGCTGACCACGACTCCATTTTGCTGATCCCTGCCTACAGACAGAAATTAAAACAAGAGGCTCCCACGCTGAGGTCTGTCCAACGCTGGTCAGACCAAGCTGACTCTACACTCCAAGACTGCTTCCATCACGTGGACTGGGACATGTTTCAGTATTGCGTCAGATGGGAATATTGACGAATACGCTGATTCGGTGTGCGAGTTCATTAGAACGTGCGTCGAAGATGTCGTTCCCATAGCAACGATAAAAACATTCCCTAACCAGAAACCGTGGATTGATGGCAGCATTCGCGTGAAACTGAAAGCGCCGAACCACTGCTTTTAATCAGGGCAAGGTGTCTGGCAACATGACTGAATACAAACAGTGCAGCTATTCCCTCCGTAAGGCTATCAAACAAGCTAAGCGTCAGTACAGAGACAAAGTGGAATCTCAATTCAATGGCTCAGACACAAGAGGCATGTGGCAGGGTCTACAGTCAATCACGGACTACAAGATGAAATCCAGCCCAGTCACGGACCAGGATGTCTTGCTCCCAGGCAGACTAAATAACTTTTTGCCCGCTTTGAGGACAATACAGTGCCACTGACACGGCCTGCAACGGAAACATGCAGTCTCTCCTTCACTGCAGCCGAGGTGAGTAAGACATTTAAACGTGTTAACCCTCGCAAGGCTGCAGGCCCAGACGGCATCCCCAGCCGCGCCCTCCGAGCATGCGCAGACCAGCTGGCCGGTGTGTTTACGGACATATTCAATCAATCCCTATACCAGTCTGCTGTTCCCACATGCTTCAAGAGGGCCACCATTGTTCCTGTTCCCAAGAAAGCTAAGGTAACTGAGCTAAACGACTACCGCCCCGTAGCACTCACTTCCGTCATCATGAAGTGCTTTGAGAGACTAGTCAAGGACCATATCACCTCCACCCTACCTGACACCCTAGACCCACTCCAATTTGCTTACCGCCCAAATAGGTCCACAGACGATGCAATCTCAACCACACTGCACACTGCCCTAACCCACCTGGACAAGAGGAATACCTATGTGAGAATGCTGTTCATCGACTACAGCTCGGCATTCAACACCATAGTACCCTCCAAGCTCGTCATCAAGCTCGAGACCCTGGGTCTCGACCCCGCCCTGTGCAACTGGGTACTGGACTTCCTGACGGGCCGCCCCCAGGTGGTGAGGGTAGGCAACAACATCTCCTCCCCGCTGATCCTCAACACGGGGCCCCACAAGGGTGCGTTCTGAGCCCTCTCCTGTACTCCCTGTTCACCCACGACTGCGTGGCCACGCACGCCTCCAACTCAATCATCAAGTTTGCGGACGACACAACAGTGGTAGGCTTGATTACCAACAACGACGAGACGGCCTACAGGGAGGAGGTGAGGGCCCTTGGAGTGTGGTGTCAGGAAAATAACCTCACACTCAACGTCAACAAAACTAAGGAGATGATTGTGGACTTCAGGAAACAGCAGAGGGAACACCCCCTATCCACATCGATGGAACAGTAGTGGAGAGGGTAGCTAGTTTTAAGTTCCTCGGCATACACATCACAGACAAACTGAATTGGTCCACTCACACTGACAGCGTCGTGAAGAAGGCGCAGCAGCGCCTATTCAACCTCAGGAGGCTGAAGAAATTCGGCTTGTCACCAAAAGCACTCACAAACTTCTACAGATGCACAATCGAGAGCATCCTGGCGGGCTGTATCACCGCCTGGTACGGCAACTGCTCCGCCCTCAACCGTAAGGCTCTCCAGAGGGTAGTGAGGACTGCACAACGCATCACCTGGGGCAAACTACCTGCCCTCCAGGACACCTACACCACCCGTTGTTACAGGAAGGCCATAAAGATCATCAAGGACATCAACCACCCGAACCACTGCCTGTTCACCCCGCTATCATCCAGAAGGCGAGGTCAGTACAGGTGCATCAAAGCTGGGACCGAGAGACTGAAAAACAGCTTCTATCTCAAGGCCATCAGACTGTTAAATAGCCACCACTAACATTGAGTGGCTGCTGCCAACACACTGTCATTGACACTGACCCAACTCCAGCCATTTTAATAATGGGAATTGATGGGAAATGATGTAAATATATCACTAGCCACTTTAAACAATGCTACCTTATATAATGTTACTTACCCTACATTATTCATCTCATATGCATATGTATATACTGTACTCTACAACATCGACTGCATCCTTATGTAACACATGTATCACTAGCCACTTTAACTATGCCACTTTGTTTACTTTGTCTACACACTCATCTCATATGTATATACTGTACTCGATACCATCTACTGTATGCTGCTCTGTACCATCACTCATTCATATATCCTTATGTACATGTTCCTTATCCCCTTACACTGTGTATAAGACAGTAGTTTTGGAATTGTTAGTTAGATTACTTGTTGGTTATCACTGCATTGTCGGAACTAGAAGCACAAGCATTTCGCTACACTCGCATTAACATCTGCTAACCATGTGTATGTGACAAATAAAATTTGATTTGACTGTGTGGTAGAGAGAAAGCATTTTGTGTTAGCCTACCACTGCATCGTCAGTATCTGCAATGTAGTATAGGATCCTAATTACCTTAATTGTGTTGTGCATGGAGTCAATACTAGGTCCCCACATCTCTTTGTCAGCATTATTGTCCTTTAGTTGCTTTGTCTAACACTGTGATTTAGTGTGGAGACACGCTAGGTGTTTTTAGCAGCATCTATTGCTTTGTGTAAAAAAAACATCTTGAAAGCCTGAAGAACACAATTTTACAGCCTGTACCACCATGGTTTTCAGTTTAAAAACATCTACAGTAGCCGAGACCCAAGAGCTTTTGCAGTCATATATTCCCAGACTACTTAGCTACTGATCTTGTCATTTCTTCTGGATGTGCTCATCTTATTCAGGGCACTCTTCTATCTTTTATCTGTGACAGTCGGGCACAGCGGTTGTAAAATGGGCCGGCTACCACCTTTTCCCTTGATTCATTGTATGCTTGACCATGTATGAGGCTGGACATCTCTATCCCTGGAGGCAAGTCAGAGGGGACCTCAGCGTTGATGGGGTGAAAGGCCTTTTTTTATGGATCAATAAACCACTATCTTTTTTGCTCTTTTTTGCTCCTCTTTTTTATTCCCCCTTCTAAGAACTGTCAGGTTTCCATGGTTCTGTGGCTGGTTGGGCTTTAAAACAAACCACGGAATGACAGGCTTTCATTCCAGGAGGCAGTTCTGAGGGATCTCCCCAAAGTACAATGTCCTCTAGCTTTATTTATACCCTATCCTTCCGCTTACTGATCTACGTATCGCTCTCAGAGATTTGGATGTGTAATTTGTTATGTATGCGAATGGTGCTGATCAGGAGGACTGTATGTGTATGATTCTCTTACTATAGTTTGATGAAATGTGGTATGTCATCCCTAGCTAGGTGCTACTTGCTCTTAAACGGTCGGCAGCGGAGATGCATTTTTAGAAGGCCAGAGGACACCTGGTCTTTAATTCTGGCAGCGACAATCAGTCTACCCATTTACATTTACATTTACATTTAAGTCATTTAGCAGACGCTCTTATCCAGAGCGACTTACAAATTGGTGCATTCACCTTATGACATCCAGTGGAACAACCACTTTACAATAGTGCATCTAAATATTTTAAGGGGGGTGAGAAGGATTACTTTATCCTATCCTAGGTATTCCTTAAAGAGGTGGGGTTTCAGGTGTCTCCGGAAGGTGGTGATTGACTCCGCTGTCCTGGCGTCGTGAGGAGTTTGTTCCACCATTGGGGAGCCACAGCGAACAGTTTTGACTGAGCTGAGCGGGAACTGTACTTCCTCAGTGGTAGGGAGGCGAGCAGGCCAGAGGTGGATGAACGCAGTGCCCTTATTTGGGTGTAGGGCCTGATCAGAGCCTGGAGGTCTGAGGTGCCGTTCTCCTCACAGCTCCGTAGGCAAGCACCATGGTCTTGTAGCGGATGCGAGCTCAACTGGAAGCCAGTGGAGAGAGCGGAGGAGCGGGGTGACGTGAGAGAACTTGGGAAGGTTGAACACTAGACGGGCTGCGCGTTCTGGATGAGTTGTAGGGTTTAATG
>NW_025758868.1:0-4911 GCF_021184085.1 Oncorhynchus gorbuscha | reverse complement strand
TGTCATGTTTTGTCTTAGATTGTCTTGTCATTTTGCTTTTCCTTCTGTTCGTTTCCCCCTGCTGGTCTTTTTAGGTTCGTTCCCCTCTTTTCTCTCTCCCTTCCTCTCTCTCTTCTCTCTATCGTTCCGTTCCTGCTCCCAGCTGTTCCTATTCCCCTAATCAATCATTTAGTCTTCCCACACCTGTTCTCGATCTTTTCCCCTGATTAGAGTCCCTATTTCTTCCCTTGTTTTCCGTTCCTGTCCTGTCGGATCCTTGTCTATTGTTCACCGTGCTGTGTCTGTGTATCGCCCTGTCGTGTCGTGTTTCCCTCAGATGCTGCGTGGAGAGCAGGTGTCTGAGTCTGCTACGTTCAAGTGCCTTCCCGAGGCAACCTGCAGTTCTTGATCGAGTCTCCAGTCTGTTCTCGTCATTGCAGTGGAATTATGCCTTATGATTGTAAATTGACTTTACTGGGATTAAAGACTCTGTTTCGCAAGTCGCTTTTGGGTCCTCATTCACCTGCATAACAGAAGGATCCGACCAAGAATGGACCCAGCGACTATGGATTCTCTCTACTCTACTCTCGAGTTCCAGGGAGCGTGCTCGGCAGACACTGAGCAGGAATTGTCTGCTGCTCGGCATGCTGTTGAGACCCTGGCCGCTTCAGGTCTCCGACCTCTCAGGACAGTATCAGAGTCTTCGTCTCGTGTCACTCAGCTACTTCCGGTTCTTCCGAGCCTCCGGAACCTAGGGTTAATAACCCACCATGTTATTCTGGGCAGCCCACTGAGTGCCGCTCCTTTCTCACCCAGTGTGATATAGTGTTCTCTCCAACCCAACACATACTCAAGAGAGCCTCGGATTGCCTACGCATATCACCTTACTGGTCGGGCTCGGCAGTGGGGCACAGCTATCTGGGAGGCAAGCGCTGAGTGTACTAACAATTATCTGAACTTTAAAGAGGAGATGATAAGGGTTTTTGATCGCTCAGTTTTTGGGAAAGAAGCTTCCTGGTCCCTGTCTTCCCTATGTCAAGGTAATCGATCCATAACGGATTACTCTATAGAGTTTCGCACTCTTGCTGCCTCCAGTAACTGGAACGAGCAGGCGTTGCTCGCTCGTTTTCTGGAGGGACTCACGCTAAGGTTAAGGATGAGATTCTCTCTCGGGAGGTTCCATCCAGCGTGGATTCTTTGATTGAACTCGCTTATTCGATTGAACGACGTGGTAGATCTTCGCTACCGAGCCATAGAAGAGAGCTTGCGTTAACTGTGTCTCCCTCCGACACTACCATCTTTCCCCACTGACTCAGGTGTTGAGCCCATGCAGCTGGGGGTATTCGCATCTCGACTAAGGAGAGGGAACGGAGAATCACCAACCGCCTCTGTCTCTATTGCGTTCCGCTGGTCATTTTGTCATTTCATGTCCAGTTAAAGGCCAGAGCTCATCAGTAAGCGGAGGGCGACTGATAAGCGCTACTAGACGGTCCTCTCCGTCAAGTACCTGTACTACTTTACCGTCCATCTACGCTGGACCGGATCGGCAGCTTCCTGCAGTGCATTAATAGACTCTGGGGCGGAGGGCTGTTTTATGGACGGCCTGGGCTCGGGAACATGACATTCCTCTCAGACAGTTAGGGAGCCCACGGTCATGTTTGCCTTGGATGGTAGTCCTCTCCCAGTATATTATGTGAAACACTACCTTTAACCCTCACTGTATCTGGTAACCATAGTGAGACCATTTCTTTTTGATTTTTTGTTCACCTTTTACACCTGTTGTTTTGGGTCATCCCTGGCTAGTGTGTCATAATCCTTCTTTGATTGGTCTAGTAATTCTATCCTTTCCTGGAACGTTTCTTGTCATGTGAAGTGTTTAATGTCTGCTATTTCTCCTGTTTGTTCTGTCCCCTCTTCTCAGGAGGAACCTGGTGATTTGACAGGAGTGCCGGAGGAATATCATGGTCTGCGCACGGTCTTCAGTCGGTCCAGAACCAACTCCCTTCCTCCTCACCGGTCGTATGATTGTTGTTCTGATCTCTTCAAGAAGCGTTTTGCATCCGCTCCTATCCTTGTTGCACCTGACGTCACTAAACAGTTTATTGTTGAGGTTGACGCTGCCGGGGTGGGCGGGGAGCCATTCTGTCCCAGCGCTCCGATACTGACGATGGGGTCCACCCTTGTGCGTATTTTTCTCATCGCCTGTCACCGTCGGAACGTAACTATGATGTGGCTAATCACGTGAACTGCTCGCCATCCGTTTAGCCCTAGGCAAATGGCGACAGTGGTTGAGGGGGCGACTGCCTTTTGTCGCTTGACTGACCAAAAGAACCTTGAGTACATCCGTTCTGCCAAACGACTGAATGCGCGTCATGCTCGTGGCGTTGTTTTTCGCTCGTTTCGAGTTCGTTATTTCTTATTGCCCGGGTACTAAGAACACCAAGCCTCATGCTTTATCCCGTCTCTTTAGTTCTTCTGTGGTTTCTACCGATCCCGAGGGGATCCTTCCTGTTGGGCGTGTTGTCGGGTTGACTGTCTGGGGAATTGAGAGACAGGTTAAGCAAGCACTCACGCACACTGCGCGTCGCCGCGCTTGTCCTAGTAACCTTCTTTTCGTTCCTGTTTCTACTGCCTGGCTGTTCTTCAGTGGGCCTCACTCTGCCAAGTTAGCTGGCCATCCCGGCGTTTGGGGTATCGCTTGTTTTATTCGCTAGCGGTTTTGTGGCCTACTAGAGCGTGACACGCGCCGTTTCGTGGCTGCGTTTCAGACTGCGCGCAGAAGTCTGGTAATTTTTTCTGCTTCTGCTCCTGGTCTTGCTGGGTTTCAGTCTGTTCCTGCCATCGCATCTCCTGTTCTTGTTCCTGCCCTTGCTGTGTTCTAGTCTTTTGTCCCTAGTTGTCGCTCTCCTGGCCTGTTTGGTCCTGTTTGCTCTAAAGTTTTGTTCTCTACCTGTGGTTCATTTTTTTTTAGAGTAGTAATTCCCTAGTTTCCTTTTATCGTTTCCAAGACGGTCCTGAGGAGAGGAGTTGGGTTCTTTTTCGGACGTGCTGGACCGTGTGATCTATGATTTCCTCCGTTGCCGCCAGTGTTCCTCGAGAGCGCCAGAGGCGCTCGGTGAGTGGGGGGTACTGTCATGTTTTGTCTTATATCATCTTGTCATTTTGCTTTTCCTTCTGTTCGTTTTCCTGCTGGTCTTTTTTAGGTTCGCTCCCTTTTTCTCTCCCCTTCCTCTCTCTCTCTGCTCCTGCTCCCAGCTCCATTCCCCTTAATCAATCATTTGGTCTTCTCGACACCTGTTCCATATCTTTTTCCTGATTAGAGTCCCTATTTCTCCTTGTTTTCCGCTCCTGCCCTGTCGGATCCTGTCTATTGTTCACCGTGCTGTGTCTGTGCACGCTCTCTGTCGTGTCGTGTTTCCTGACAAGTGCAGGGAGGTGTGTCTGAGTCTACAGGCTCCATGCCTTCCCGAGGCAACCTGTAGTTCTGGTGATCGTCTCCAGTCTGTTCTCGCCATTACGAGTGGAAATTGTGCTCTTATGATTGTAGATTTACTTTACTGGATTAAAGACTCTGTTTTCGCCAAGTCGCTTTTGGGTCCTCATTCACCTGCGAATGCAATCGCTGTGTTACATTTATTTTTAACGTTACAGGTTTCGTTCACTAGGCTATATGTTACGAATCCCTTTTGGCCCGACAGTCTAGGGGGGATGGTAATGAGACCCGTAACATAACCTAAGGCAAATTATTATTGTAATAAAGTAAAAGTGTGAACGAAATAACCACGCATAACAGAAATCTACCGTCAAACTCTCTAGGTTTATTTATAAACACACGGTAATGGGGGAGCAGGAAAAGGGGCTGAGCTAATCAAGGAAAGAAACAATAAGCATACAAAAACACACCCCCTAAGCTAGACTAGCCTACTTTAACAACAGCTAACTAACCAAAAATACAGTGGGTGGTCCGCCCAGTTCTAACTAGTGTATTTAACAAAGTTCACCTACGGGTAGTGTATGCCCATGGGCGACTTGTCTTGGTTTCCCTTTTCCCACCAGCAAACAAACAAACACCATAACCAAAAACAATACTCACAGGTGATGACAAAGTGCTATGGAGGTGCTTTAAACAAAAGAGAGGTTAAGACACAAAGCGAGAGTGAAACACAGAGACCTACAGACATGGCATTTACAGAGAGATTGAGCTAGAGATCTGAGCTGAGCTGAGCTCTAGAACAAACAAATTATGGGGTTTTTAAACCATGGGGAAGGAACTGTGATAGGTCAGGAAATAGGAGGTGTGTCTTCTGATTGATGATTGATTGTTGACTGATTGGGGAGTGATGATTTTCACCTGTGAGGGGAGAAGGAGAGTAAAGAAGCACACACAGGATACACACACACAGGATAACTGTATCCGTAACACTCCCACCCTTAAAAGAGCAACCCTAGGGGTTGCGACTACAGTATTTCAATGAATACTTACAACAAAGCAACAACCTTGCAAAACATTCAGAAATCATTTTCACACACGAGACAATGCATCTGCCAACACATTATCAGAACAAAACTGGTTGCCCGATTTTGTCTTCGGTAACGGTCCGACACAATCAACCACCACATGCTCGAATGGTTCACCTATGACAGGTATGGGACAAAGAGGAGCGGGAGGAATAACCTGTTTTGGTTTTCCTGTTATCTGACATGTGTGGCATGTCCGACAGAACTGAGCCACATCTTGTTTTAAACCCGGCCAAAAGAAATGTCGAAGGATCCAATCATAAGTTTTTGTGATTCCTAAATGACCAGACCACTGGTGATCATGAGCAAGGGATATCACATTTTGTCTAAAAGCTGTAGGAATCACTATTTGGTAAACAGCATTCCAATCTCCATCCGGCGCCAACATGGGATTTCCATTTACGCATGAGGAGA
>NW_025758867.1:0-4911 GCF_021184085.1 Oncorhynchus gorbuscha | reverse complement strand
AGGTTGGTACAGTGGTGAACCTATAGGTCTTCAGTGTGTGACAGTGGTGAACCTATAGATCTTCAGTGTGTGGCAGGTTAGTACAGTGGTGAACCTATAGGTCTTTAGTGTGTGACAGGTTAGTACAGTGGTGAACCTATAGGTCTTCAGTGTGTGACAGGTGCCAGTACAGTGGTGAACCTGCAGGTCTTCAGTTTGACAGGTTAGTACAGTGGTGAACCTATAGGTCTTCAGTGTGTGACAGGTTAGTGAACCTATAGGTCTTCAGTGTGTGACAGGTTAGTATACAGTGGTGAACCTATAGGTCTTCAGTGTGACAGGTTAGTACAGTGGTGAACCTATAGGTCTTTAGTGTGACAGGTTAGTACAGTGGTGAACCACATAGGTCTTTAGTGTGTGACAGGTTGGTACAGTGGTGAACCTATAGGTCTTCAGTGTGTGACAGGTTGGTACAGTGGTGAACCTATAGGTCTTCAGTGTGACAGGTTAGTACAGTGGTGAACCTATAGGTCTTCAGTGTGACAGGTTAGTACAGTGGTGAACCTATAGGTCTTCAGTGTGACAGGTTAGTACAGTGGTGAACCTATAGGTCTTCAGTGTGACAGGTTAGTACAGTGGTGAACCTATAGGTCTTCAGTGTGTGACAGGTTGGTACAGTGGTGAACCTATAGGTCTTTAGTGTGTGACAGTGGTGAACCTATAGGTCTTCAGTGTGACAGGTTAGTACAGTGGAGAACCTATAGGTCTTCAGTGTGACAGGTTAGTATAGTGGTGAACCTATAGGTCTTCAGTGTGACAGTGGTGAACCTATAGGTCTTCAGTGTGACAGGTTAGTACAGTGGAGAACCTATAGGTCTTCAGTGTGTGACAGTGGTGAACCTATAGGTCTTCAGTGTGTGACAGGTTAGTACAGTGGTGAACCTATAGGTCTTCAGTGTGTGACAGGTTAGTACAGTGGTGAACCTATAGGTCTTCAGTGAGTGACAGGTTAGTACAGTGGAGAACCTATAGGTCTTCAGTGTGACAGGTTAGTACAGTGGTGAACCTATAGGTCTTCAGTGTGTGACAGTGGTGAACCTATAGGTCTTCAGTGTGACAGGTTAGTACAGTGGTGAACCTATAGGTCTTCAGTGTGTGACAGGTTAGTAGAGTGAGAACCTATAGGTCTTCAGTGTGTGACAGTGGTGAACCTATAGGTCTTCAGTGTGTGACAGGTTAGTAGAGTGGTGAACCTATAGGTCTTCAGTGTGACAGGTTAGTACAGTGGTGAACCTATAGGTCTAGGTCAGTGGTCAGTGTGTGTGACAGTGGTGAACCTATAGGTCTTCAGTGTGTGACAGGTTAGTAGAGTGGTGAACCTATAGGTCTTCAGTGTGTGACAGGTTAGTACAGTGGTGAACCTATAGGTCTTCAGTGTGACAGGTTAGTACAGTGGTGAACCTATAGGTCTTCAGTGTGTTAGACAGTGGTGAACCTATAGGTTCAGTGACAGGTTAGTACAGTGGTGAACCTATAGGTCTTCAGTGTGTGACAGGTTAGTAGAGTGGTGAACCTATAGGTCTTCAGTGTGTGACAGGTTAGTACAGTGGTGAACCTATAGGTCTTCAGTGTGTGACAGGTTAGTACAGTGGTGAACCTATAGGTCTTCAGTGTGTGACAGGTTAGTAGAGTGGTGAACCCATAGGTCTTCAGTGTGACAGGTTAGTACAGTGGTGAACCTATAAGTCTTCAGTGAGTGACAGGTTAGTACAGTGGAGAACCTATAGGTCTTCAGTGTGACAGGTTAGTACAGTGGTGAACCTATAGGTCTTCAGTGTGTGACAGGTTAGTACAGTGGAGAACCTATAGGTCTTCAGTGAGTGACAGGTTAGTACAGTGGAGAACCTATAGGTCTTCAGTGTGACAGGTTAGTACAGTGGAGAACCTATAGGTCTTCAGTGTGTGACAGGTTAGTACAGTGGAGAACCTAGGTCTTCAGTGTGACAGGTTAGTACAGTGGAGAACCTATAGGTCTTCAGTGTGTGACAGGTTAGTACAGTGGTGAACCTATAGGTCTTCAGTGTGTGACAGGTTAGTACAGTGGTGAACCTATAGGTCTTCAGTGTGTGACAGGTTAGTACAGTGGTGAACCTATAGGTCTTCAGTGTGACAGGTTAGTACAGTGGTGAACCTATAGGTCTTCAGTGTGACAGGTTAGTACAGTGGAGAACCTATAGGTCTTCAGTGTGACAGGTTAGTACAGTGGAGAACCTATAGGTCTTCAGTGTGACAGGTTAGGTACAGTGGACAGAACCTATAGGTCTTCAGTGTGTGACAGGTTAGTACAGTGGTGAACCTATAGGTCTTCAGTGAGTGACAGGTTAGTACAGTGGTGAACCTATAGGTCTTCAGTGAGTGACAGGTTAGTACAGTGGTGAATCTATAGGTCTTCAGTGTGTGACAGGTTAGTAGAGTGGTGAACCTATAGGTCTTCAGTGTGTGACAGGTTAGTAGAGTGGTGAACCTATAGGTCTTCAGTGTGACAGGTTAGTACAGTGGAGAACCTATAGGTCTTCAGTGTGAACAGGTTAGTACAGTGGAGAAACTATAGGTCTTCAGTGAGTGACAGGTTAGTACAGTGGTGAACCTATAGGTCTTCAGTGAGTGACAGGTTAGTACAGTGGTGAATCTATAGGTCTTCAGTGTGTAACAGGTTAGTACAGTGGTGAACCTATAGGTCTTCAGTGTGTGACAGGTTAGTAGAGTGGTGAACCTATAGGTCTTCAGTGTGTGACAGGTTAGTACAGTGGTGAACCTATAGGTCTTCAGTGTGTGACAGGTTAGTACAGTGGAGAACCTATAGGTCTTCAGTGTGACAGGTTAGTACAGTGGAGAACCTATAGGTCTTCAGTGTGTGACAGTGGTGAACCTATAGGTCTTCAGTGTGTGACAGTGGTGAACCTATAGGTCTTCAGTGTGTGACAGTGGTGAACCTATAGGTCTTCAGTGTGTGACAGGTTAGTACAGTGGTGAACCTATAGGTCTTCAGTGTGTGACAGGTTAGTACAGTGGAGAACCTATAGGTCTTCAGTGTGACAGGTTAGTACAGTGGAGAACCTATAGTTATTCAGTGTGTGACAGGTTAGTACAGTGGTGAACCTATAGGTCTTCAGTGTGTGACAGTGGTGAACCTATAGGTCTTCAGTGTGTGACAGGTTAGTACAGTGGTGAACCTATAGGTCTTCAGTGTGTGACAGGTTAGTACAGTGGTGAACCTATAGGTCTTCAGTGTGACAGGTTAGTACAGTGGAGAACCTATAGGTCTTCAGTGTGTGACAGTGGTGAACCTATAGGTCTTCAGTGTGTGACAGGTTAGTAGAGTGGTGAACCTATAGGTCTTCAGTGTGACAGGTTAGTACAGTGGTGAACCTATAGGTCTTCAGTGTGACAGGTTAGTACAGTGGAGAACCTATAGGTCTTCAGTGTGTGACAGTGGTGAACCTATAGGTCTTCAGTGTGTGACAGGTTAGTAGAGTGGTGAACCTATAGGTCTTCAGTGTGTGACAGGTTAGTACAGTGGTGAACCTATAGGTCTTCAGTGTGACAGGTTAGTACAGTGGAGAACCTATAGGTCTTCAATGTGTGACAGGTTAGTACAGTGGTGAACCTATAGGTCTTCAGTGTGTGACAGGTTAGTACAGTGGTGAACCTATAGGTCTTCAGTGTGTGACAGGTTAGTACAGTGGTGAACCTATAGGTCTTCAGTGTGACAGGTTAGTACAGTGGAGAACCTATAGGTCTTCAGTGTGTGACAGTGGTGAACCTATAGGTCTTCAGTGTGTGACAGGTTAGTAGAGTGGTGAACCTATAGGTCTTCAGTGTGTGACAGGTTAGTAGAGTGGTGAACCTATAGGTCTTCAGTGTGTGACAGTGGTGAACCTATAGGTCTTCAGTGTGTGACAGTGGTGAACCTATAGGTCTTCAGTGTGTGACAGGTTAGTAGAGTGGTGAACCTATAGGTCTTCAGTGTGACAGGTTAGTACAGTGGTGAACCTATAGGTCTTCAGTGTGACAGGTTAGTACAGTGGAGAACCTATAGGTCTTCAGTGTGTGACAGTGGTGAACCTATAGGTCTTCAGTGTGTGACAGGTTAGTAGAGTGGTGAACCTATAGGTCTTCAGTGTGACAGGTTAGTACAGTGGTGAACCTATAGGTCTTCAGTGTGACAGGTTAGTACAGTGGAGAACCTATAGGTCTTCAGTGTGACAGGTTAGTACAGTGGTGAATCTATAGGTCTCTGTGTAACAGGTTAGTACAGTGGTGAACCCATAGGTCTTCAGTGTGTGACAGGTTATAGAGTGGGTGAACCTATAGGTCTTCAGTGTGTGACAGGTTAGTACAGTGGTGAACCTATAGGTCTTCAGTGTGTGACAGGTTAGTACAGTGGTGAACCTATAGGTCTTCAGTGTGTGACAGGTTAGTAGAGTGGTGAACCTATAGGTCTTCAGTGTGTGACAGGTTAGTACAGTGGTGAACCTATAAGTCTTCAGTGAGTGACAGGTTAGTACAGTGGAGAACCTATAGGTCTTCAGTGTGACAGGTTAGTACAGTGGTGAACCTATAGGTCTTCAGTGTGTGACAGGTTAGTACAGTGGAGAACCTATAGGTCTTCAGTGAGTGACAGGTTAGTACAGTGGAGAACCTATAGGTCTTCAGTGTGACAGGTTAGTACAGTGGAGAACCTATAGGTCTTCAGTGAGTGACAGGTTAGTACAGTGGAGAACCTATAGGTCTTCAGTGTGTGACAGGTTAGTACGGTGGTGAACCTATAGGTCTTCAGTGTGTGACAGGTTAGTACAGTGGAGAACCTATAGGTCTTCAGTGTGACAGGTTAGTACAGTGGAGAACCTATAGGTCTTCAGTGAGTGACAG
>NW_025758866.1:0-4912 GCF_021184085.1 Oncorhynchus gorbuscha | reverse complement strand
CGCCACTACGAATCAAATCAAATCAAATCAAATTTATTTATATAGCCCTTCGTACATCAGCTGATATCTCAAAGTGCTGTACAGAAACCCAGCCTAAAACCCCAAACAGCAAACAATGCAGGTGTAAAAGCACGGTGGCTAGGAAAAACTCCCTAGAAAGGCCAAAACCTAGGAAGAAACCTAGAGAGGAACCGGGCTATGTGGGGTGGCCAGTCCTCTTCTGGCTGTGCCGGGTAGAGATTATAACAGAAAATGACCAAGATGTTCAAATGTTCATAAATGACCAGCATGGTCAAATAATAATAAGGCAGAACAGTTGAAACTGGAGCAGCAGCACAGTCAGGTGGACTGGGGACAGCAAGGAGCCATCATGTCAGGTAGTCCTGGGGCACGGTCCTAGGGCTCAGGTCCTCCGAGAGAGAGAAAGAAAGAGAGAATTAGAGAGAGCATATGTGGGGTGGCCAGTCCTCTTCTGGCTGTGCCGGGTGGAGATTATAACAGAACGTGGCCAAGATGTTCAAATGTTCATAAATGACCAGCATGGTTGAATAATAGTAAGGCAGAACAGTTGAAACTGGAGCAGGAGCATGGCCAGGTGGACTGGGGACAGCAAGGAGTCCTCATGTCAGGTAGTCCTGGGACATGGTCCTAGGGCCCAGGCCAGTTGAAACTGGAGCAGCAGCATGGCCAGGTGGACTGGGGACAGCAAGGAGTCATCATGTCAGGTAGTCCTGGGGCATGGTTCTAGGGCTCAGGTCCTCCGAGAGAGAGAAAGAAGGAGAGAAGGAGAGAATTAGAGAACGCACACTTAGATTTACACAGGACACCGAATAGGACAGGAGAAGTACTCCAGATAAACAAACTGACCCTAGCCCCCGACACATAAACTACTGCAGCATAAATACTGGAGGCTGAGACAGGAGGGGTCAGGAGACACTGTGGCCCCATCCGAGGACACCCCCGGACAGGGCCAAACAGGAAGGATATAACCCCACCCACTTTGCCAAAGCACAGCCCCCACACCACTAGAGGAAATCTACAACCACCAACTTACCATCCTGAGACAAGGCCGAGTATAGCCCACAAAGATCTCCGACACGGTACAACCCAAAGGGGGAAACCCAGACAGGCCGACCACAACAGTGAATCAACCCACCCAGGTGACGCACCCCCAGGGACGGCACGAGAGAGCCCCAGCAAGCCAGTGACTCAGCCCCGTAACAGGGTTAGAGGCAGAGAATCCCAGTGGAAAAAGGGGAACCGGCCAGGCAGAGACAGCAAGGGCGGTTCGTTGCTCCAGAGCCTTTCCGTTCACCTTCCCACTCCTGGGCCAGACTACACTCAATCATATGACCCACTGAAGAGATGAGTCTTCAGTAAAGACTTAAAGGTTGAGACCGAGTTTGCGTCTCTGACATGGGTAGGCAGACCGTTCCATAAAAATGGAGCTCTATAGGAGAAAGCCCTGCCTCCAGCTGTTTGCTTAGAAATTCTAGGGACAATTAGGAGGCCTGCGTCTTGTGACCGTAGCGTACGTATAGGTATGTACGGCAGGACCAAATCAGAGAGGTAGGTAGGAGCAAGCCCATGTAATGCTTTGTAGGTTAGCAGTAAAACCTTGAAATCAGCCCTTGCTTTGACAGGAAGCCAGTGTAGAGAGGCTAGCACTGGAGTAATATGATCAAATTTTTTGGTTCTAGTCAGGATTCTAGCAGCCGTATTTAGCACTAACTGAAGTTTATTTAGTGCTTTATCCGGGTAGCCGGAAAATAGAGCATTGCAGTAGTCTAACCTAGAAGTGACAAAAGCATGGATTAATTTTTCTGCATCATTTTTGGACAGAAACTCGAGACTCATCACAGCGAAAAATATGACGGCTTGCAAGGACAACTGAGAAGAGATAAGATTAACGAATTGCTGGCGGGTCTGAGGAAACAGCAGTCAACTTTCATCCAGAGCCGAGAAGTCAGTGAAGCAGCGGTAAAAGCCAGCTACCTAATTGCTAGCGAAATAGCATTAGCATCGAAGCCGTATTCCGACGGTGACTTTGTTAAACGATGCATGATGAAGGCGGCCGAACTTGTATGTCCCGAGAAGCGACAAGCTTTTGCCAATATTAGCCTGACGAGGAATACTATAGCAGAGGATTTCGGAACTATCGGCAGATTTAGACAGTCAATTGAAACAGAGAGTCAAGTCATTTATTGCATTTTCCGTGGCAATTGACGAGAGCACTGACATCACAGACGTGGCCCAACTGGCCATATTTATTCGAGGAGTTGATGAGACATTGACTGTTACTGAAGAGTTTCTTGAGTTGGTGCCAATGATGGACACCACAACAGCCGAGGACATTTTCGGCTCTGTCGTTGCTGCATTGGACAGAGTTGGAGTGGACTGGTCCCGCGCTGTCAGCCTGGCTACAGACGGCGCGGCGCGCCATCCATGGTCGGAAAGAAAGCAGGTGTCGCGACAAAGTTCAAAGACAAAGTACAAGCCCTTAATGGAGGAGATCGTTTCTGGACATTTCACTGTATTTTGCACCAGGAGGCATTGTGTTGCAAGTCGCTGAAAATGGACCACGTCATGGAGGTGGTTGTTCGCACTGTAAATTTCATCCGGTCCAGAGGTCTGAACCATCGTCAGTTTGACAAACTTCTCAGCGACAGCAACATTACCCACAGCCTGCCATACCACACTGAAGTGAGATGGTTAAGCCGAGGCGCTGTGCTGAGGCATTTCTTTGATCTACGAGAGGAAATCGGACAGTTCATGCAGAAAAAAGGAAAACCGGTGTTGGAATTACAATCTCAGGAATGGCTACGGGACCTTGCATTCTTGGTTGATATTACTGAACACTTGAACAATCTGAACAAAATGTTGCAAGGCCGCAAAAAAGTTGTCACACAGTTTTCTGACAACATACATGCATTTAAGTTGAAGCTGACTTTGTGGGAGATGCAACTGGCAAATGGCAACCCTGCTCATTTCCCCTGTCTGAGAGATGTGTGTGTGACCAGACCTGATGCGGACATGAAACGGTACAAAGACAAAATTGCAGGACTACTGCGTGGAGTTTGAGAAACGTTTTCAGGTATTTGGTGAACTTGAGACAGAATTTTCAGTTTTTCGCTCACCTTTCACAGTTAAAGCTTCTGATCTGCCGGTCGAAATTCAGCTAGAGATAATTGATTTGCAGTGTGATGCAGATTTGAAGGGCAAATTTGCCTCTGTAGGTCTGGACAGATTTTATCAGTATCTACTACCAGGGTACCCCAAATTAACAGCCCTGGCTGCTAAAATTTTGTGCATGTTTGGGGACAACCTACCTTTGTGAACAAATTTTCTCAGTGATGAATATGAATAAAACAAAAATGCGTTCAAGGCTCACAAACAAGCACAGCTAGTCAGGACATGACACCTGGTGTTGATGCACTTGTACAGGCCAAAAGATGCCAAGTTTCACGTACAAATACAAGTCCAGACTAGACTAACACCTTTAAAATGCTGCCTTAGATACTGTTTGCATTGAAAGAATACAGCTCTGTGAAGATGAATCCTTACTGTGGTGATTTAAAAAATGTGCACTTTAATGTTAGTCAGCAGCTTCAAAACAAAAGTTGTGTGATGGAATTCTACTGTTCATACAACTCCATAAATTTTCAGTATGTATTGTATGTGTATGTATGTTTCATGTATGAAGTTTAAAGATTTACAGGACAGGCGAACACTTTCTTCATTACACATTTAAAATCACTCTCCTTAGTTTGTAAGGTGTACGCAGGGATTACATTTAGATTTTATATGCGTATGTGTAAGTGGTTTAAAAATTCCTTTCTTTAAAAGTCTCATTTAATCTTAAAGTGCATTACTATATTTTCAGTACCAATTAAAGTTTTGTGCCTTTGTACAATCAGTGGGATCAGTTGCAATGCATATTTGTGAATGATAAAAGTAAATTGCACATTTGTCTAAGGAAATATGAGGTGTTTCATGAAATGTTTTAAAGGATAGTTCATTAAATTTCAATATTTTCCTAATGTTCTTGTGCTTCTTTACACCAAAACAAAGGAAAGACATGATATTTTGGTTATTTATAGCAGAGTATGGTATAATTTTAATGGTCCGGCCCACTTGACATCTCCCTAGGCCGTATGTGGCCCACGTGCCCGAAATGAGTTTGACACCCCTGCTCTACAACATCTGCAGAGTACTGACCCTGCCTCACACAGGAAGCGGCGCAGGTCCTAATCCAGGCACTTGTCATCCCCCGTCTGGATTACTGCAACTTCGCTGCTGGCTGGGCTCTCTGCCTGTGCCATTAAACCCCTACAACTCATCCAGAACGCCGCAGCCCGTCTGGTGTTCAACCTTCCCAAGTTCTCTCACGTCACCCCGCCTCCTCCGCTCCTCTCCACTGGCTTCCAGTTGAAGCTCGCATCCGCTACAAGACCATGGTGCTTGCCTACGGAGCTGTGAGGGGAACGGCACCTCAGTACCTCCAGGCTCTGATCAGGACAAGGGCACTGCGTTCTCATCCACCTCTGGCCTGCTCGCCTCCCTACCACTGAGGAAGTACAGTTCCCGCCAGCCCAGTCAAAACAGTTCGCTGCTCTGGCCCAATGGTGGAATCAAGCTCACCCACGACGCCAGGACTAGCTGGAGTCAATCACCACCTTCCTGGGAGACACCTGAAGCCCCACCCTTTAAGGAATAACCTGTGATAGGATAAAGCAATCCTTCTCACCCTCCCTTAAAAGATTTAGATGCACTATTGTAAAGTGGCTGTTCCACTGGATGTCATGCAGGTGAATCGCACCACACTTGTAGGTCGCCTCGGTTAAGAGCGTCAGCTAGGAGCCGATTTGGACATATTTGTATGAAAGACCGTATGAGCTCCATGTATATTTGT
>NW_025758865.1:0-4912 GCF_021184085.1 Oncorhynchus gorbuscha | reverse complement strand
CATTCTCTCTTTCTCCCCTTACCCATCTGTCTATCGCCTCCTTTGAATTCCATGCTGTCACAGTTACTAGCCCTTTCAAGCTTAACATCCTTATCATTTATCGCCCTCCAGGTTCCTCGGAGAGTTCATCAATGAGCTTGATGCCTTGATAAGCTCCTTTCCTGAGGACGGCTCACCTCTCACAGTTCTGGGCGACTTTAACCTCCCCACGTCTACCTTTGACTCTTTCCTCTCTGCCTCCTTCTTTCCACTCCTCTCCTCTTTTGACCTCACCCTCTCACCTTCCCCCTACTCACAAGGCAGGCAATACGCTCGACCTCATCTTTACTAGATGCTGTTCTTCCACTAACCTCATTGCAACTCCCCTCCAAGTCTCCGACCACTGCCTTGTATCCTTTTCCCTCTCGCTCTCATCCAACACCTCCCACACTGCCCCTACTCGGATGGTATCGCGCCCCCCAACCTTCGCTCTCTCTCCCCCGCTACTCTCTCCTCTTCCATCCTATCATCTCTTCCCTCCGCTCAAACCTTCTCCCACCTATCTCCTGATTCTGCCTCCTCAACCCTCCTCTCTTGACTCTCTATGTCCCCTATCCTCCAGGCCGGCTCGGTCCTCCCCTCCCGCTCCGTGGCTCGATGACTCATTGCGAGCTCACAGAACAGGGCTCCGGGCAGCCGAGCGGAAATGGAGGAAAACTCGCCTCCCTGCGGACCTGGCATCCTTTCACTCCCTCCTCTCTACATTTTCCTCCTCTGTCTCTGCTGCTAAAGCCACTTTCTACCACGCTAAATTCCAAGCATCTGCCTCTAACCCTAGGAAGCTCTTTGCCACCTTCTCCTCCCTCCTGAATCCTCCGCCCCCTCCCCCCTCCTCCCTCTCTGCAGATGACTTCGTCAACCATTTTGAAAAGAAGGTCGACGACATCCGATCCTCGTTTGCTAAGTCAAACGACACCGCTGGTTCTGCTCACACTGCCCTACCCTGTGCTCTGACCTCTTTCTCCCCTCTCTCTCCAGATGAAATCTCGCGTCTTGTGACGGCCGGCCGCCCAACAACCTGCCCGCTTGACCCTATCCTCCTCTCTTCTCCAGACCATTTCCGGAGACCTTCTCCCTTACCTCACCTCGCTCATCAACTCATCCCTGACCGCTGGCTACGTCCCTTCCGTCTTCAAGAGAGCGAGAGTTGCACCCCTTCTGAAAAAACCTACACTCGATCCCTCCGATGTCAACAATTACAGACCAGTATCCCTTCTTTCTTTTCTCTCCAAAACTCTTGAACGTGCCGTCCTTGGCCAGCTCTCCCGCTATCTCTCTCTGAATGACCTTCTTGATCCAAATCAGTCAGGTTTCAAGACTAGTCATTCAACTGAGACTGCTCTCCTCTGTATCACGGAGCGCTCCGCACTGCTAAAGCTAACTCTCTCTCCTCTGCTCTCATCCTTCTAGATCTATCGGCTGCCTTCGATACTGTGAACCATCAGATCCTCCTCTCCACCCTCTCCGAGTTGGGCATCTCCGGCGCGGCCCACGCTTGGTTGCGTCCTACCTGACAGGTCGCTCCTACCAGGTGGCGTGGCGAGAATCTGTCTCCTCACCACGCGCTCTCACCACTGGTGTCCCCAGGGCTCTGCCGTCTGGATTACTGCAACTCGCTGTTGGCTGGGCTCCCTGCCTGTGCCATTAAACCCCTTCAACTCATCCAGAACGCCGCAGCCCGTCTGGTGTTCAACCTTCCCAAGTTCTCTCCGTCACCCCGCTCCTCCGTTCTCTCCACTGGCTTCCAGTTGAAGCTCGCATCCGCTACAAGACCATGGTGCTTGCCTACGGAGCTGTGAGGGGAACGGCACCTCAGTACCTCCAGGCTCTGATCAGGCCTACACCCAAACAAGGGCACTCGTTCATCCCACCTCTGGCCTGCTCGCCTCCCTACCACTGAGGAAGTACAGGCTCCCGCTCAGCCCAGTCAAAACTGTTCGCTGCCCCTGGCCCCCAATGGTGGAACAAACTCCCTCACGACGCCAGGACAGCGGAGTCAATCACCACCTTCCGGAGACACCTGAAACCCCACCTCTTTAAGGAATACCTAGGATAGGTTAAGTAATCCCCTCTCACCCCACCCCCTAAGTTTTAGATGCACTATTGTTAAGTGACTGTCCCACTGGATGTCATAAGGTGAATGCACCAATTTGTAAGTCGCTCTGGATAAGAGCGTCTGCTAAATGACTTAAATGTAATGTAAATGTAAGATCAGATGGGCCTGGCCTGCTCTGTTTTCATACACTAAGATCAGATGGGCCAGGCCTGCTCTGTTTTCATACACTAAGATCAGATGGGCCATAACTGCTTTGTTTTCATATGCCAAGATCAGATGGGCCATGCCTGCTCTGTTTTCATACACTAAGATCAGATGGGCCTGGCCTGCTCTGTTTTCATACACTAAGATCAGATGGGCCATGCCTGCTCTGTTTTCATACACTAAGATCAGATGGGCCTGGCCTGCTCTGTTTTCATACACTAAGATCAGATGGGCCATGCACCTGCTGTTTTCATACACTAAGATCAGATGGGCCTGGCCTGCTCTGTTTTCATACACTAAGATCAGATGGGCCTGGCCTGCTCTGTTTCATACACTAAGATCAGATGGGCCTGGCCTGCTCTGTTTCATACACTAAGATCAGATGGGCCTGGCCTGCTCTGTTTTCATACACTAAGATCAGATGGGCCTGGCCTGCTCTGTTTTCATACACTAAGATCAGATGGGCCTGGCCTGCTCTGTTTCATACACTAAGATCAGATGGGCCTGGCCTGCTCTGTTTTCATACACTAAGATCAGATGGGCCTGGCCTGCTCTGTTTTCATACACTAAGATCAGATGGGCCTGGCCTGCTCTGTTTTCATACACTAAGATCAGATGGGCCTGGCCTGCTCTGTTTTCATACACTAAGATCAGATGGGCCATGCCTGTTCTGTTTTCATACACTAAGATCAGATGGGCCATGCCTGCTCTGTTTTCATACACTAAGATCAGATGGGCCATGCCTGCTCTGTTTTCATACACTAAGATCAGATGGGCCTGGCCTGCTCTGTTTTCATACACTAAGATCAGATGGGCCTGGCCTGCTCTGTTTTCATACACTAAGATCAGATGGGCTTCCTGTTCTGTTTCCTGCAGATGGGCCATTCCCTGTTTTCATACTAAGATCCAGATGGGCCATTCCTGTTCTGTTTTCATACACTAAGATCAGATGGGCCTGGCCTGCTCTGTTTTTCATACACTAAGATCAGATGGGCCTGGCCTGCTCTGTTTTTCATACACTAAGATCAGATGGGCCATTCCTGTTCTGTTTTCATACACTAGATTGGGCCATTCCTGTTTTGTTTTCATACACTAGATCAGATGGGCCATTCCTGCTCTGTTTTCATACCCTAAAATCGTCTATCATTGGGAGATTCGCCCGAGTCTTCCTGACCCACAGCAGCAACAATTGATCTCTCCCCTTCCAATCCTTATGATCCCCATCTATGCCTTATCACTGACAGGACCCATTCCTCCCAACTTTAGCTGCCCTGCACATTAGCTTTAACAGATTAAATAAACTCAACCATTTACACTAGGCCCTCTCTAGGACCAGAAGAGCAGGCTACGCCACTAAAACAAACAGGACGTTATATTGCTGTGTCAATAGGGTGTCACCAGGATCCTGAGACAGAGACAGTCGTATCGCTGGGCATCTCGTCTCTGGTAGAAACACAAACGGCTCTGCAGGGAAGTGTGTCCAGGCTTTATTTTGGCCAGTCTATAATATCATAATAATACTTTATTGCCCTCTAGATTAATATTGTAAAAAGTTGTTTTGGAAATACGGAAGTCATCTGACTATGTTCACCATACATAATTATATAACTTTGCAAAGGAAATTTCAACCCATGTCTTGTCCACAACAAATTCTCCAAGAGTGGAAGAAAAATGAGAGCAGACGGAAGCAGGGCGGTCACTCCATTCCCCTCACTGCAAGTTTCGGTCAAGCCTATGGACCAAATATCCCTAACCTTCCTGAACTTCGAAAGACGCTCACACCTGCTAAATATTGATTTGTTCAAATAACCAGTGATGAAAAACGTGAAAACTGAGCAAACAGTCGCTAGAACAGCTGGTTAGTTGATGCCACAGTCTCTGGACAGACCTACCAATACCATTTTATGTTCGTAGCCTGTCCAAGTGAAGTTATGCAAAATATATATATATAATCTGCTGTAGTCCAGTGACCAGCAAAGGAGAGGAGAGGTGAAGCTGTTGATTATTAAGGCACTGAAGGAGAGGAGAGGTGAAGCTGTTGATTATTAAGGCACTGAAGGAGAGGAGAGGTGAAGCTGTTGATTATTAAGGCACCAAATGAGAGCTGTTGATTATTAAGGCACCATATGGGAGGGAGAGGAGAAGGTGAAGCTGTTGATTATTAAGGCACCATATGAGAGGAGAGGTGAAGCTGTTGATTATTAAGGCACTGAAGGAGAGGAGAGGTGAAGCTGTTGATTATTAAGGCACTGAAGGAGAGGAGAGGTGAAGCTGTTGATTATTAAGGCACCATATGGGAGGAGAGGTGAAGCTGTTGATTATTAAGGCACTGAAGGAGAGGAGAGGTGAAGCTGTTGATTATTAAGGCACTGAAGGAGAGGTTGAGGTGAAGCTGTTGATTATTAAGGCACTGAAGGAGAGGAGAGGTGAAGCTGTTGATTATTAAGGCACTGAAGGAGAGGAGAGGTGAAGCTGTTGATTATTAAGGCACCATATGGGAGGAGAGGGGAAGCTGTTGATTATTAAGGCACTGAAGGAGAGGAGAGGTGAAGCTGTTGATTATTAAGGCACCATGAAGGGAGGAGAGGTGAAGCTGTTGATTATTAAGGCACC
>NW_025758864.1:0-4912 GCF_021184085.1 Oncorhynchus gorbuscha | reverse complement strand
GTGCACTACTTTAGACCAGGGCCCTATGGCACCCTATTCCCTATATAGTGCACTACTTTAGACCAGGGCCCTTTGGCACCCTATTCCCTATATAGTGCACTACTTTAGACCAGGGCCCTATGGCACCCTATTCCCTATATAGTGCACTACTTTAGACCAGGCCCCTATGGCACCCTATTCCCTATATAGTGCACTACTTTAGACCAGAGCCCTATAGAACCCTATTCCCTATATAGTGCACTACTTTAGACCAGAGCCCTATAGAACCCTATTCCCCATATAGTGCACTACTTTAGACCAGGGCCCTATGGCACCCTATTCCCTATATAGTGCACTACTTTAGACCAGAAACCCTATAGAACCCTATTCCCTATAGTGCACTACTTTTAGACCAGGGCCCTATGGCCCCTATTCCCCTATATAGTGCACTACTTTAGACCAGGGCCTATGGCACCCTATTCCCTATATAGTGCACTACTTTAGACCAGAGCCTATAGAACCTATTCCTATATAGTGCACTACTTTAGACCAGGGCCCTATGGCACCCTATTCCCTATAGTGCACTACTTTAGACCAGGGCCCTATGACACCCTATTCCTATATAGTGCACTACTTTAGACCAGAGACCTATGGCACCCTATTCCCTATAGTGCACTACTTTAGACCAGGGCCCTATGGCACCCTATTCCCTATAGTGCACTACTTTAGACAGAGCCCTATAGAACCCTATTCCCTATATAGTGCACTACTTTAGAGCAGGGCCCTATGGCACCTATTCCCTATATAGTGCACTACTTTGAACAGGGCCATATGACACCCTATTCATTTACATTACATTTAGTATTAGCAGGCAGCTCTTATCAGAGCGACTTACAAATTAGTGCATTCACCTTATAGACATCAGTGGGACAGTCATAACAATAGTGCATCAGCTTAGGGGGTGGGGTGAGAGGGATTACTTATCCTATCCTAGGTATTCCTTAAAGAGGTGGGGTTTCAGGTGTCTCCGGAAGGTGGTGATTGACTCCGCTGTCCTGGCGTCGTGAGGGAGTTTGTTCCACCATTGGGGGGCCAGGGCAGCGAACAGTTTTGACTGGGCTGAGCGGGAGCTGTACTTCCTCAGTGGTAGGGAGGCGAGCAGGCCAGAGGTGGATGAACGCAGTGCCCTTGTTTGGGTGTAGGGCCTGATCAGAGCCTGGAGGTACTGAGGTGCCGTTCCCCTCACAGCTCCGTAGGCAAGCACCATGGTCTTGTAGCGGATGCGAGCTTCAACTGGAAGTGGAGAGAACGGAGGAGCGGGGTGACGTGAGAGAACTTGGGAAGGTTGAACACCAGACGGGCTGCGGCGTTCTGGATGAGTTGAAGGGGTTTAATGGCACAGGCAGGGAGCCCAGCCAACAGCGAGTTGCAGTAATCCAGACGGGAGATGACAAGTGCCTGGATTAGGACCTGCGCCGCTTCCTGTGAGCAAGGGTCGTACTCTGCGGATGTTGTAGAGCATGAACCTACAGGCAGACCCTGCCATGATGTTAGTTAGGAACGACAGGGTGTTGTCAGAATCCGCCAGAGTAGCAGCGCTCTGGGGCGGAGGACACAATGGAGTTGTCAACCGTGATGGCGAGATCATGGAACGGGTGATCCCTTCCCGGGAGGAAGAGCAGCTCCGTCTTGCCGGAGTTCAGCTTGAGGTGGTGATCCGTCATCCACATGATATGTCTGCCAGACATGCAGAGATGCGATTAGCCACCTGGTCATCAGAAGGGGAAAGGAAGATTAATTGTGTGTTGTCTGCATAGCAATGATAAGAGAGACCATGTGAGGTTATGACAGAGCCAAGTGACTTGGTGTATAGCGAGAATAGGAGAGGGCCAAGAACAGAGCCCTGGGGACACCAGTGGTGAGAGCGCGTGGTGAGGAGACAGATTCTCGCCACGCCACCTGGTAGGAGCGACCTGTCAGGTGGGGACGCAATCAAGCGTGGGCCGCGCCGAGATGCCCAACTCGGAGAGGGTGGAGAGGAGGATCTGATGGTTCACAGTATCGAAGGCAGCCGATAGATCTAGAAGGATGAGAGCAGAGGAGAGAGAGTTAGCTTTAGCAGTGCGGGCGCCTCCGTGATACAGAGGAGAGCAGTCTCAGTTGAATGACTAGTCTTGAAACCTGACTGATTTGGATCAAGAAGGTCATTCAGAGAGAGATAGCGGGAGAGCTGGCCAAGGACGGACACGTTCAAGAGTTTGGAGAGAAAAGAAAAGAAGGGATACTGGTCTGTAATTATTGACATCGGAGGGATCGAGTGTAGGTTTTTTCAGAAGGGTGCAACTCTCGCTCTCTTGAAGACGGAAGGGACGAGCCAGCGGTCAGGGATGAGTTGATGAGCGAGTGAGGTAAGGAGAAGGTCTCGGAAATGGTCTGGAGGAAGAGAGGAGGGATAGGGTCAAGCGGGCAGGTTGTTGGGCGGCGGCCGTCTGGACGCCAGATTTCATCTGGAGAGAGAGGGAGAAAGAGAGTCAGAGCACAGGAGTAGGGCAGTGTGAGCAGAACCAGCGGTGTCGTTTGACTTAGCAACGAGGATCGGATGTCGTCGACCTTCTTTTCAAAATGGTTGACTAAGTCATCTGCAGAGAGGGGAGGGGGGGGGAGGGGCGGGAGGATTCAGGAGGGAGGAGAAGGTGGCAAAGAGCTTCCCTAGGGTTAGAGGCAGATGCTTGGAATTTAGCGTGGTAGAAAGTGGCTTTAGCAGCAGAGACAGAGGAGGAAAATGTAGAGAGGAGGGAGTGAAAGGATGCCAGGTCCGCAGGGAGGCGAGTTTTCCTCCATTTCCGCTCGGCTGCCCCAGAGCCCTGTTCTGTGAGCTCGCAATGAGTCATCGAGCCACGGAGGCGGGAGGAGGACCCGAGCCGGCCTGGAGGATAGGGGACATAGAGAGTCAAGGGATGCAGAGAGGGAGGAGAGGAGGGGGTTGAGAGGCAGAATCAGGAGATAGGTGGGAGAAGGTTTGAGGCGGAGGAAGAGATGATAGGATGGAAGAGGAGAGAGTAGCGGGGGAGAGAGAGCGAAGGTTGGGACGGGCGCAATACCATCCGAGTAGGGGCAGTGGGAGGTGTTGGATGAGAGCGAGAGGGAAAAAGGATACAAGGCAGTGGTTTGAGACTTGAGGGGAGTTGCAATGAGGTTAGTGGAAGAACAGCATCTAGTAAAGATGAGGTCGAAGCGATGCCTGCCTTGTGAGTAGGGGGGAAGGTGAGAGGGTGAGGTCAAAAGAGGAGAGGGAGTGGAAAGAAGGAGGAGAGTGGAAAGAGTCAAAGGTAGACGGGGGAGGTTAAAGCCTTCTTTGAAACTGTGAGAGGTGAGCCGCCCTCAGGAAAGAAGCTTATCAAGGCATCAGAAAGCTCATTGATGAACTCTCCGAGGAACCCTGAGGGCGATAAATGATAAGGATGTTAAGCTTGAAAGGGCTAGTAACTGTGACAGCATGGAATTCAAAGGAGGCGATAGACAGATGGGTAAGGGGGGAGAAAAGAGAGAACAGACCACTTAGGAGAGATGAGGACTCGGTGCCCACCACCCCGCCCCGACCAGACGCTCTCGGGGTGTGCGAGAACACGTGGGCGGACGAAGAGAGAGCAGTAGGAGTAGCAGTGTTGTCTGTGGTGATCCATGTTTTCAGTGATCAGTGCCAAGAAGTCGAGGACTGAGGAGGCATAGGCTGAGATGAACTCTGCCTTTGTTGACCGCAGATTGGCAGTTCCAGTGGCTACCGGAGGACCTGGAACTCACGTGGGTGTCTGTGGGACCACTGAGTAGGGTGGCATGACCCACTTGCCCGGCGGTGAGCGTTTGTATGGTCTGTGCAGAGAGGGAGAGAACAGGGATAAACAGACACATAGTTGACAGGCTACAGAAGAGGCTACGCTAATGCAAAGGAGATTGGAATGACAAGTGGACTACACGTCTCGAATGTTCAGAAAGTTAAGCTACGTAGCAAGAATCATATTGACTAAAATGATGATACAGTACTGCTGAAGTAGGCCAGCTGGCAGTGGGTGTTTGTTGACACTACACTAATCAAGTCGTTCCGTTGAGTGTAATAGTTTCTGCAGTGTTGCTATTCGGGGGCTAGCAGGCTAGCTAGCAGTGTTGTTTACGTTACGTTGCGTTAAACAACGACAATAGATGGCTAGCGAACCTAGAAAATCGCTCTAGACTACACAATTATCTTTGATACAAAGACGGCTATGTAGCTAGCTAAGTAGCTAGCTACGATCAAACAAATCAAACCGTTGTACTGTAATGAAATGAAGTGAAAATGTGATACTACCTGTGAATGCGACCGGGTAGTTGAGTTCTATACAGAAGACGTTGGCTAGCTGTTGGCTAGCTAGCAGAGTCACCTACGTTAAGGACGACAACAGCTGGCTAGCTAACCCTCGGTAAATTAAGATAATCACTCTAAGACTACACACTCTAAACCTAAACAACACAATTATCTTGATACGATGATACGAAGACAGCAAAGACAGCTATGTAGCTAGCTAACACTAAACTAATCAAGTCGTTCAGTTGAGTGTAATAGTTTCTCCAGTGCAGCTAATCAGTGGACGTTAGCTAGCTGGCTAGTGAAGACTACGTTAGACGGCGAAATACGATAATTACAAATTATCTTTGATACAAAAGACGGCTATGTAGCTTAGCTGAGAAGAATTTGCTAAGATAAGACAAATCAAACCGTTGTGATATAATGAAATATAATGAAAAAGTTATACTACCCGTGGGAGCGTGCAGATGCGACCACTCGCTCCTAACAGTCCGGTTTTAGACCAGAGACCTATGGCACCTATTCCCTATATAATTGCACTACTTTAGACCAGGGCCCTATGGCACCCTGTTCCCTATATAGTGCACTACTTTA
>NW_025758863.1:0-4914 GCF_021184085.1 Oncorhynchus gorbuscha | reverse complement strand
ACCCACAGAACCGTTCTCAATCTGCAGATTAACTACCCACAGAACCGTTCTCAATCTGCAGCTAACTACCCACAGAACCATTCTCAATCTGCAGCTAACTACCCACAGAACCATTCTCAATCTGCAGCTAACTACCCACAGAACCATTCTCAATCTGCAGTTAACTACCCACAGAACCGTTCTCAATCTGCAGCTAACTACCCACAGAACATTCTTAATCTGCAGCTAACTATCCACAGAACCGTTCTCAATCATCAGCAAACTACCCACAGAACCATTCCCAATCATACTCAATCTGCAGCTAACTACCCACAGATCTGTACCCAATCATATTCATTCTGCAGCAAACTACCCACAGAACCATTCCCAATTATACTCAATCTGCAGCTAACTACCCACAGAACCATACCCAATCATATTCAATCTGCAGGTAACTACCCACAGAACCATTCCCAATTATACTCAATCTGCAGCAAACTACCCACAGATCCGTTCTCAATCTGCAGCAAACTACCCACAGAACCGTTCTCAATCTGCAGCAGACTACCCACAGAACCGTTCTCAATCTGCAGCAGACTACCCACAGAACCGTTCTCAATCTGCAGCAAACTACCCACAGAACCGTTCTCAATCTGCAGCAGACTACCCACAGAACCGTTCTCAATCTGCAGCTAACTTTCAACAGAACCATTCTCAATCTGCAGCTAACTACCCACAGAACCATTCTCAATCTGCAGCTAACTACCCACAGAACCATTCTCAATCTGCAGTTAACTACCCATACAGAACCATTTTCGACCATCTAACTACCCACAGAACATTTGAACTAGCTAACTGATCAGAATCATTTCTCAATCATCAGCAAACTACCCACAGAACTATTCTGTCCCATACTCAATCTGCAGCTAACTACCCACAGAACCGCACCCAATCATATTCAATCTGCAGCAAAACTACCCACAGAACCATTCCCAATTATACTCAATCTGCAGCTAACTACCCACAGAACCGCACCCAATCATATTCAATCTGCAGCTAACTACCCACAGAACCATTCCCAAGTATACTCAATCTGCAGCAAACTATCCACAGATCCGTTTTTAATCTGCAGCAAACCACTCCACAGAACCCTTCTCAATCTGCAGACTACCACAGAACCCTTCAATCTGCAGCAGACTACCCACAGATCCGTTTCTCAATCTGCAGCAGACTACCCACAGAACCGTTCTCAATCTGCAGCAAACTACCCACAGAACCGTTCAATCTGCAGCAGACTACCCACAGAACCGTTCTCAATCGTTCTCAATCTGCAGCAGACTACCCACAGATCCGTTCTCAATCTGCAGCAGACTATCTACAGAACGTTCTCAATCATACTCAATCTGCAGCTAACTACCCACAGAACTGTTTCTCATATTCAATCTGCAGCAGACTACCCACAGAACCATTCCCATTATACTCAATCTGCAGCAGACTACCCACAGAACCCAATCTCTCAATCTGCAGTAGACTATCTACAGAACCGTTTCTAATCATACAGCAAACTCCCAGCAGAACTTCCCACAGATCTGTACCCACAGGAATATTCAATCTGCAGCAAACTACCCACAGAACCGTTCTCAATCTGCAGCAAACTACCCACAGAACCGTTCTCAATCTGCAGCAGACTACCCATATTCAATCTGCAGCAACTACCCACAGAACCATTCTCAATCTGCAGTTAACTACCCACATTCTCAATCTGCAGCTAACTACCACAGAACCGTTCTCAATCTGCAGCTAACTACCCACAGAACCATTCTCAATCTGCAGAACTACCCACAGAACCGTTTCAATCTGCAGCTAACTACCCACACCGTTCTCAATCTGCAGCTAACTACCCACAGAACGTTCTCAATCTGCAGCAGATTACCCACAGAACATTCCCTAATCAATCTGCAGCTAACTATCCACAGAACCGTTCTCATATTCAATCTGCAGGTAACTACCCACAGAACCATTCCAATTCTCAATCTGCAGCTAACTACCCACAGAACCAGTACCCAATCATCAATCTGCAGCAAACTACCCACAGAACCATTCCCAATTATACTCAATCTGCAGCAAACTACCCACAGAACTGTTCTCAATCTGCAGCAAACTACCCACAGAACCGTACCCAATCACAGAACCGTTCTCAATCTGCAGCAACTACCCACAGAACCATTCCCAATCTATACTCAATCTGCAGCAACTACTACCCACAGATCCGTTCTCAATCTGCAGCAAACTTTCCACAGAACCATTCTCAATCTGCAGCAGACTACCCACAGAACCATTCTCAATCTGCAGCTAACTACCCACAGAACCGTTCTCAATCTGCAGCAACTACCCACAGAACCGTTCTCAATCTGCAGCAGATTACCCACAGAACCGTTCTCAATCTGCAGCAGACTACCCACAGAACCATTCTCAATCTCAGACTACTAAACTACCCACAGAACCATTCTCAATCTGCAGCAGATTACCCACAGAACCATTCTCAATCTGCAGCTAACTACCCACAGAACCATTCTCAATCTGCAGCAGACTACCCACAGAACCATTCTCAATTCAATCTGCAGCATTCTCAGAACCCGTTCTCAATCTGCAGCTAACTACCCACAGAACCATTCTCAATCTGCAGACTACCCACAGATCCCTCCAATCTGCAGCAGACTACCCACAGAACCATTCTCAATCTGCAGCAAACTACCCAGAACTGCTTCCAGCAAACTTTCTCAATCTGCAGCAGACTACCCACAGAACCATTCTCAATCTGCAGCAGACTACCCACAGAACCATTTCTCAATCTGCAGCAGACTACCACAGATCCGTTCTCAATCTGCAGCAGACTACCCACAGAACCGTTCTCAATCTGCTCAATCAAACTACCCACAGAACCGTTCTCAATCTGCAGCAGACTATCTACAGAACCGTTCTCAATCGTTCTCAATCTGCAGCAGACTATCCACAGATCCGTTCTCAATCTGCGTTCTCAATCTGCAGCAGACTATCCACAGAACCGTTCTCAATCGTTCTCAATCTGCAGCAAACTACCCACAGAACTGTTCTCAATCTGCAGATTACTACCCACAGAACCGTTCTCAATCTGCAGCTAACTACCCACAGAACCATTCTCAATCTCCAGCTAACTACCCACAGAACCATTCTCAATCTGCAGCTAACTACCCACAGAACCATTCTCAATCTGCAGTTAACTACCCACAGAACCGTTCTCAATCTGCAGCTAACTACCCACAGAACATTCTTAATCTGCAGCTAACTATCCACAGACCCGTTCTCAATCATCAGCAAACTACCCACAGAACCATTCCCAATCATACTCAATCTGCAGCTAACTACCCACAGATCTGTACCCAATCATATTCATTCTGCAGCAAACTACCCACAGAACCATTCCCAATTATACTCAATCTGCAGCTAACTACCCACAGAACCATACCCAATCATATTCAATCTGCAGGTACCTACCACAGAACCATTCCCAATTATACTCAATCTGCAGCAAACTACCCACAGATCCGTTCTCAATCTGCAGCAAAACTACCCACAGAACCATTCTCAATCTGCAGCAGACTACCCACAGAACCGTTCTCAATCTGCAGCAGACTGCCCACTGAACAGTTCTCAGTCTGCAGTAGACTGCCACAGAACCATTCTCAATCTACCGGCAAACTATCTGAGAACCGTTCTCAATCTGCAACCAGACCTACAGAACCGTTCTCAATCTGCATCCAACTTTCAACAGAACCATTCTCCAATCTGCAGCTAAATACTTACAGAACCATTCTCAATCTGCAGCTAACTACCCACGGAACCATTCTCAATCTGCAGCTAAACACTGCACAAGAACCATTCTCAATCTGCGGGTAACTACCCACAGAACCATATCAATCTGCATCTAACTACCCACAGAACATTCTCAATCTGCAGCTAACTATCCACAGAACCGTTCTCAATCATCAGCAAACTACCCACAGAACCATTCCCAATCATACTCAATCTGCAGCTAACTACCCACAGAACCGTACCCAATCATATTCAATCTGCAGCAAACTACCCACAGAACCATTCCCAATTATACTCAATCTGCAGCTAACTACCCACAGAACCGTACCCAATCATATTCAATCTGCAGCTAACTACCCACAGAACCATTCCCAAGTATACTCAATCTGCAGCAAACTATCCACAGATCCGTTTTCAATCTGCAGCAAACTACCCACAGAACCCTTCTCAATCTGCAGCAGACTACCCACAGAACCGTTCTCAATCTGCAGCAGACTACCCACAGAACCGTTCTCAATCTGCAGCAAACTACCCACAGAACCGTTCTCAATCTGCAGCAGACTACCCACAGATCCGTTCTCAATCTGCAGCAGACTACCCACAGAACCGTTCTCAATCTGCAGCAAACTACCCACAGAACCGTTCTCAATCTGCAGCAGACTACCCACAGAACCGTTCTCAATCGTTCTCAATCTGCAGCAGACTACCCACAGATCCGTTCTCAATCTGCAGCAGACTATCTACAGAACCGTTCTCAATCATACTCAATCTGCAGCAACAGACTGACTCTCACTAGAAACCAGTTCTCAATCATACTCAATCTGCAGCTAACTACCCACAGAACCGTACCCAATCATATTCAATCTGCAGGTAACTACCCACAGAACCATTCCCAATTATACTCAATCTGCAGCAAACTACCCACAGATCCGTTCTCAATCTGCAGCAAACTACCCACAGAACCGTTCTCAATCTGCAGCAGACTACCCACAGAACCGTTCTCAATCTGCAGCAGACTACCCACAGAACCGTTCTCAATCTGCAGCAAACTACCCACAGAACCGTTCTCAATCTGCAGCAGAT
>NW_025758862.1:0-4914 GCF_021184085.1 Oncorhynchus gorbuscha | reverse complement strand
TATCATTGACTAAGGACTGGTACTTCCTGTATATAGCTAAGGTATCATTGACTAAGGACTGGTACTTCCTGTATATAGCTAAGGTATCATTGACTAAGGACTGGTACTTCCTGTATATAGCTAAGCTATCATTGACTAAGGACTGGTACTTCCTGTATATAGCTAAGCTTATCATTGACTAAGGACTGGTACTTCCTGTATATAGCTAAGCTATCATTGACTAAGGACTGGTACTTCCTGTATATAGCTAAGCTATCATTGACTAAGGACTGGTACTTCCTGTATATAGCTAAGGTATCATTGAATAAGGACTGGTACTTCCTGTATATAGCTAAGCTATCATTGACTAAGGACTGGTACTTCCTGTATATAGCTAAGCTATCATTGACTAAGGACTGGTACTTCCTGTATATAGCTAAGGTATCATTGACTAAGGACTGGTACTTCCTGTATATAGCTAAGCTATCATTGACTAAGGACTGGTACTTCCTGTATATAGCTAAGCTATCATTGACTAAGGACTGGTACTTCCTGTATATAGCTAAGCTATCATTGACTAAGGACTGGTACTTCCTGTATATAGCTAAGCTATCATTGACTAAGGACTGGTACTTCCTGTATATAGCTAAGCTATCATTGACTAAGGACTGGTACTTCCTGTATATAGCTAAGCTATCATTGACTAAGGACTGGTACTTCCTGTATATAGCTAAGCTATCATTGACTAAGGACTGGTACTTCCTGTATATAGCTAAGCTATCATTGACTAAGGACTGGTACTTCCTGTATATAGCTAAGCTATCATTGACTAAGGACTGGTACTTCCTGTATATAGCTAAGCTATCATTGACTAAGGACTGGTACTTCCTGTATATAGCTAAGGTATCATTGACTAAGGACTGGTACTTCCTGTATATAGCTAAGCTATCATTGACTAAGGACTGGTACTTCCTGTATATAGCTAAGCTATCATTGACTAAGGACTGGTACTTCCTGTATATAGCTAAGCTATCATTGACTAAGGACTGGTACTTCCTGTATATAGCTAAGCTATCATTGACTAAGGACTGGTACTTCCTGTATATAGCTAAGCTATCATTGACTAAGGACTGGTACTTCCTGTATATAGCTAAGCTATCATTGACTAAGGACTGGTACTTCCTGTATATAGCTAAGCTATCATTGACTAAGGACTGGTACTTCCTGTATATAGCTAAGCTATCATTGACTAAGGACTGGTACTTCCTGTATATAGCTAAGCTATCATTGACTAAGGACTGGTACTTCCTGTATATAGCTAAGGTATCATTGACTAAGGACTGGTACTTCCTGTATATAGCTAAGCTATCATTGACTAAGGACTGGTACTTCCTGTATATAGCTAAGCTATCATTGACTAAGGACTGGTACTTCCTGTATATAGCTAAGCTATCATTGACTAAGGACTGGTACTTCCTGTATATAGCTAAGCTATCATTGACTAAGGACTGGTACTTCCTGTATATAGCTAAGGTATCATTGACTAAGGACTGGTACTTCCTGTATATAGCTAAGCTATCATTGACTAAGGACTGGTACTTCCTGTATATAGCTAAGCTATCATTGACTAAGGACTGGTACTTCCTGTATATAGCTAAGCTATCATTGACTAAGGACTGGTACTTCCTGTATATAGCTAAGGTATCATTGAATAAGGACTGGTACTTCCTGTATATAGCTAAGCTATCATTGACTAAGGACTGGTACTTCCTGTATATAGCTAAGCTATCATTGACTAAGGACTGGTACTTCCTGTATATAGCTAAGCTATCATTGACTAAGGACTGGTACTTCCTGTATATAGCTAAGCTATCATTGACTAAGGACTGGTACTTCCTGTATATAGCTAAGGTATCATTGACTAAGGACTGGTACTTCCTGTATATAGCTAAGGTATCATTGACTAAGGACTGGTACTTCCTGTATATAGCTAAGCTATCATTGACTAAGGACTGGTACTTCCTGTATATAGCTAAGCTATCATTGACTAAGGACTGGTACTTCCTGTATATAGCTAAGCTATCATTGACTAAGGACTGGTACTTCCTGTATATAGCTAAGCTATCATTGACTAAGGACTGGTACTTCCTGTATATAGCTAAGCTATCATTGACTAAGGACTGGTACTTCCTGTATATAGCTAAGCTATCATTGACTAAGGACTGGTACTTCCTGTATATAGCTAAGCTATCATTGACTAAGGACTGGTACTTCCTGTATATAGCTAAGCTATCATTGACTAAGGACTGGTACTTCCTGTATATAGCTAAGGTATCATTGACTAAGGACTGGTACTTCCTGTATATAGCTAAGCTATCATTGACTAAGGACTGGTACTTCCTGTATATAGCTAAGCTATCATTGACTAAGGACTGGTACTTCCTGTATATAGCTAAGCTATCATTGACTAAGGACTGGTACTTCCTGTATATAGCTAAGGCTATCATTGACTAAGGACTGGTACTTCCTGTATATAGCTAAGCTATCATTGACTAAGGACTGGTACTTCCTGTATATAGCTAAGGTATCATTGACTAAGGACTGGTACTTCCTGTATATAGCTAAGCTATCATTGACTAAGGACTGGTACTTCCTGTATATAGCTAAGCTATCATTGACTAAGGACTGGTACTTCCTGTATATAGCTAAGCTATCATTGACTAAGGACTGGTACTTCCTGTATATAGCTAAGGTATCATTGACTAAGGACTGGTACTTCCTGTATATAGCTAAGCTATCATTGACTAAGGACTGGTACTTCCTGTATATAGCTAAGCTATCATTGACTAAGGACTGGTACTTCCTGTATATAGCTAAGGTATCATTGACTAAGGACTGGTACTTCCTGTATATAGCTAAGCTATCATTGACTAAGGACTGGTACTTCCTGTATATAGCTAAGGTATCATTGACTAAGGACTGGTACTTCCTGTATATAGCTAAGGTATCATTGACTAAGGACTGGTACTTCCTGTATATAGCTAAGCTATCATTGACTAAGGACTGGTACTTCCTGTATATAGCTAAGCTATCATTGACTAAGGACTGGTACTTCCTGTATATAGCTAAGGTATCATTGACTAAGGACTGGTACTTCCTGTATATAGCTAAGCTATCATTGACTAAGGACTGGTACTTCCTGTATATAGCTAAGCTATCATTGACTAAGGACTGGTACTTCCTGTATATAGCTAAGCTATCATTGACTAAGGACTGGTACTTCCTGTATATAGCTAAGGTATCATTGACTAAGGACTGGTACTTCCTGTATATAGCTAAGGTATCATTGACTAAGGACTGGTACTTCCTGTATATAGCTAAGCTATCATTGACTAAGGACTGGTACTTCCTGTATATAGCTAAGGTATCATTGACTAAGGACTGGTACTTCCTGTATATAGCTAAGCTATCATTGACTAAGGACTGGTACTTCCTGTATATAGCTAAGCTATCATTGACTAAGGACTGGTACTTCCTGTATATAGCTAAGGTATCATTGACTAAGGACTGGTACTTCCTGTATATAGCTAAGGTATCATTGACTAAGGACTGGTACTTCCTGTATATAGCTAAGCTATCATTGACTAAGGACTGGTACTTCCTGTATATAGCTAAGCTATCATTGACTAAGGACTGGTACTTCCTGTATATAGCTAAGGTATCATTGACTAAGGACTGGTACTTCCTGTATATAGCTAAGGTATCATTGACTAAGGACTGGTACTTCCTGTATATAGCTAAGCTATCATTGACTAAGGACTGGTACTTCCTGTATATAGCTAAGGTATCATTGACTAAGGACTGGTACTTCCTGTATATAGCTAAGCTATCATTGACTAAGGACTGGTACTTCCTGTATATAGCTAAGCTATCATTGACTAAGGACTGGTACTTCCTGTATATAGCTAAGCTATCATTGACTAAGGACTGGTACTTCCTGTATATAGCTAAGCTATCATTGACTAAGGACTGGTACTTCCTGTATATAGCTAAGCTATCATTGACTAAGGACTGGTACTTCCTGTATATAGCTAAGCTATCATTGACTAAGGACTGGTACTTCCTGTATATAGCTAAGCTATCATTGACTAAGGACTGGTACTTCCTGTATATAGCTAAGGTATCATTGACTAAGGACTGGTACTTCCTGTATATAGCTAAGCTATCATTGACTAAGGACTGGTACTTCCTGTATATAGCTAAGCTATCATTGACTAAGGACTGGTACTTCCTGTATATAGCTAAGCTATCATTGACTAAGGACTGGTACTTCCTGTATATAGCTAAGCTATCATTGACTAAGGACTGGTACTTCCTGTATATAGCTAAGCTATCATTGAATAAGGACTGGTACTTCCTGTATATAGCTAAGCTATCATTGACTAAGGACTGGTACTTCCTGTATATAGCTAAGGTATCATTGAATAAGGACTGGTACTTCCTGTATATAGCTAAGCTATCATTGACTAAGGACTGGTACTTCCTGTATATAGCTAAGCTATCATTGACTAAGGACTGGTACTTCCTGTATATAGCTAAGCTATCATTGACTAAGGACTGGTACTTCCTGTATATAGCTAAGCTATCATTGACTAAGGACTGGTACTTCCTGTATATAGCTAAGCTATCATTGACTAAGGACTGGTACTTCCTGTATATAGCTAAGCTATCATTGACTAAGGACTGGTACTTCCTGTATATAGCTAAGGTATCATTGACTAAGGACTGGTACTTCCTGTATATAGCTAAGCTATCATTGACTAAGGACTGGTACTTCCTGTATATAGCTAAGCTATCATTGACTAAGGACTGGTACTTCCTGTATATAGCTAAGCTATCATTGACTAAGGACTGGTACTTCTGTATATAGCTAAG
>NW_025758861.1:0-4916 GCF_021184085.1 Oncorhynchus gorbuscha | reverse complement strand
ATAAACCAAAGGGGGCATTACTAGCATTGAAGTTCTCTCTCCCTCTCTCTCTATCTCTCATCAAACACTAATACCCTCTTTGTGAGGCAACATGAATAGAGACAGAGACCCATAGTGGTACATTTCATAAACCAAAAGGGGGCATTACTAGCATTGAAGTTCTCTCTCCCTCTCTCTCTATCTCTCATCAAACACATGAATAGAGACAGAGACACCTTGAGGTTCTGATCAGGCAGAGACACAGAGACTTCTAGTGAATCAGTAGAGACAATGTAAAGATACTAGTGCAGGGGTTCCCAACTGGCGGCCCTGTCCGACTTGACCCAAAGCCCCAAGGTTTTAGGAGCAAAAAAAAACAAAACATATATATTTATACATTTCTTCATTGTTGGACATAAACGACTCTAAAAACACCAGTAAATCAGCTGCAAGTTATTTTTATTGAAGAAATCTGTTCCCAACTATTTCTACACATAGTAGAGAGACACGTGATCGTATACAAATGTAAGCAAGGTTTGAGATGATTATGTTTTAGTCAAACAATGTATCTGTTTTGGCTTCGCAATTTGAAGTCTACGCAGCTGAATCTAGTTGATGATTCCTGCCTTAGTGGTTCTGATCAGTAGAGACGCAGAGACCCACAGTGGTACATTTCATAAAACCAAAAGGGGGCATTACTAGCATTGAAGTTTTCTCACTTTATATATAGTGTCGCATGATCATACTGTATCTATCCAATCATGAACAAATGTGTCCATAGAGGTCATTGTATCTCTACTGCACCTGTTGCAGCTGGTCAGCACTACAGTCGTAAAGATTACCAAAATAGATTCCACTGTCGGTATCACTAGTCCCTTGGTAAACATTGCCAATATTCCATCTACTCTCCATTTTCCACTTGAATCCCAAAATGATTAACCTCAGAGCACATTCACCTTTGAACCAACGTTACTGAATCCTGACACCTTCAGGAGGTCAACAAAGTGGCTAAACGTAAACAAAGAGAGAGCATGAGAAAACTGTCACTGACTCTGCCTCTTGGGCTTCAGACTGACCCAGTTCTGTCTAAGGTCAGCAAGACATACAATCAAATGATCAAAAGTATGTGGACACCTACTCGATGAACATCTCTTTCCAAAATCATGGGCATTAATATAGAGTTAGTACCCCTTTGCTGCTACAGTATAAAATGTGAATCAAGATCTTCCACCCCTATCTCAAAAAAACATTTCTGTATGGACCACTCTTTAGACAGTCTATTATAGACAGGTAGAGAGGTTAGTATAGACAGGATGAGAGGTTAGTATAGACAGGTAGAGAGGTTAGAATAGACAGGATGAGAGGTTAGTATAGACAGGTAGAGAGGTTAATATAGGCAGGTAGAGAGGTTAGTATAGACAGTTAGATAGGCTAGTGTTGACATGTAGAGATGTCAATATAGAAAGGCAGAGAGGTTAGTATTTAGTATTGACAGGTAGAGAGACTAGTATAGACAGGTAGAGAGGTTAGTATAGGCAGGTAGAGAGGTTAGTATAGGCCGGTAGAGAGGTTAGTATAGACAGGTAGAGAGGTTAGAATAGACAGGTAGAGAGGTTAGTATAGGCAGGTAGAGAGGTTAGTATAGGCCGGTAGAGAGGTTAGTATAGACAGGTAGAGAGGTTAGAATAGACAGGTAGAGAGGTTAGTATAGACAGGATGCGAGGTTAGTATAGGCAGGTAGAGAGGTTAGTATAGGCAGGTAGAGAGGTTAGTATTGACAGGTAGAGAGGTTGGTATTTAGTATTGACAGGTACAGAGATTAGTATAGGCAGGTAGAGAGGTTATTATAGACAGGCTGAGAGGTTATTATAGACAGGTAGAGAGGTTAGTATAGAAAGGTAGAGAGGTTAGTATAGACAGGTAGAGAGGTTAGTATAGACAGTTAGAGAGGCTAGTGTTGACAGGTAGAGATGTCAATATAGAAAGGCAGAGAGGTTAGTATTTAGTATTGACAGGTAGAGAGACTAGTATAGACAGGTAGAGAGGTTAGTATAGGCAGGTAGAGAGGTTAGTATAGGCCGGTAGAGAGGTTAGTATAGACAGGTAGAGAGGTTAGAATAGACAGGTAGAGAGGTTAGTATATACAGGATGAGAGGTTAGTATAGGCAGGTAGAGAGGTTAGTATTGACAGGTAGAGAGGTTAGTATAGACAGGTAGAGAGGTTAGTATAGGCAGGTAGAGAGGTTAGTATAGGCCGGTAGAGAGGTTAGTATAGGCAGGTAGAGAGGTTGGTATTTAGTATTGACAGGTACAGAGATTAGTATAGGCAGGTAGAGAGGTTATTATAGACAGGCTGAGAGGTTATTATAGACAGGTAGAGAGGTTAGTATAGAAAGGTAGAGAGGTTAGTATAGACAGGTAGAGAGGTTAGTATAGACAGGTAGAGAGGTTAGTATAGACAGGATGAGAGGTTAGTATTTAGTATTGACAGGTACAGAGGTTAGTATAGACAGGTAGAGAGGTTAGTACAGACAAGTAGAGAGGTTAGTATTTAGTATTGACAAGTAGAGAGGTTAGTATAGACAGGTAGAGAGGTTAGTATAGAAAGGTAGAGAGGTTAGTATAGACAAATAGAGGTTAGTATGGACAGGCAGAGAGGTTGGTATAGACAGGTAGAGAGGTTAGTATAGACCGTTAGAGAGGTTAGTATAGAAAGGTAGAGAGGTTAGTATAGACAAATAGAGGTTAGTATGGACAGGCAGAGAGGTTGGTATAGACAGGTAGAGAGGTTAGTATAGACAGGTAGAGAGGTTAGTATTTAGTATTGACAGGTAGAGAGGTTAGTATAGACAAATAGAGGTTAGTATGGACAGGTAGAGAGGTTAGTATAGACAGGTAGAGAGGTTAGTATTTAGTATTGACAGGTACAGAGGTTGGTATAGACAGGTAGAGAGGTTAGTATTTAGTATTGACAGGTACAGAGGTTAGTATAGACAGGTAGAGAGGTTAGTATTTAGTATTGACAGGTACAGAGGTTAGTATAGACAGGTAGAGAGGTTAGTATTTAGTATTGACAGGTACAGAGGTTAGTATTGACAGGTAGAGAGGTTAGTATAGACAGGTAGAGAGGTTAGTATAGAAAGGTAGAGAGGTTAGTATAGACAAATAGAGGTTAGTATGGACAGGCAGAGAGGTTGGTATAGACAGGTAAAGAGGTTAGTATAGACAGGTAGAGAGGTTAGAATAGACAGGTAGAGAGGTTAGTATAGACAGGATGAGAGGTTAGTATAGGCCGGTAGAGAGGTTAGTATAGAAAGGTAGAGAGGTTAGTATAGACAAATAGAGGTTAGTATGGACAGGCAGAGAGGTTAGTATAGACAGGTAGAGAGGTTAATATAGACAGGTTGAGAGGTTAGTATAGGCCGGTAGAGAGGTTAGTATAGGCAGGTAGAGAGGTTAGTATAGACAGGTAGAGAGGTTAGTATAGACAGGTAGAGAGGTTAGTATAGGCAGGTAGAGAGGTTAGTATAGGCAGGTAGAGAGGTTAGTATAGACAGGTAGAGAGACTAGTATAGACAGGTAGAGAGGTTAGTATAGGCAGGTAGAGAGGTTAGTATAGGTAGGTAGAGAGGTTAGTATAGACAGGTAGAGAGGTTAGAATAGACAGGTAGAGAGGTTAGTATAGACAGGATGAGAGGTTAGTATAGGCCGGTAGAGAGGTTAGTATAGGCAGGTAGAGAGGTTAGTATAGACAGGTAGAGAGGTTAGTATAGACAGGATGAGAGGTTAGTATAGACAGGTAGAGAGGTTAGTATAGACAGTTAGAGAGGCTAGTGTTGACAGGTAGAGATGTCAATATAGAAAGGCAGAGAGGTTAGTATTTAGTATTGACAGGTAGAGAGACTAGTATAGACAGGTAGAGAGGTTAGTATAGGCAGGTAGAGAGGTTATTATAGGCCGGTAGAGAGGTTAGTATAGACAGGTAGAGAGGTTAGAATAGACAGGTAGAGAGGTTAGTATAGACAGGATGAGAGGTTAGTATAGGCAGGTAGAGAGGTTAGTATAGGCAGGTAGAGAGGTTAGTATTGACAGGTAGAGAGGTTAGTATAGACAGGTAGAGAGGTTAGTATAGGCAGGTAGAGAGGTTAGTATAGGCCGGTAGAGAGGTTAGTATAGGCAGGTAGAGAGGTTGGTATTTAGTATTGACAGGTACAGAGATTAGTATAGGCAGGTAGAGAGGTTATTATAGACAGGTAGAGAGGTTAGTATAGAAAGGTAGAGAGGTTAGTATAGACAGGTAGAGAGGTTAGTATAGACAGGTAGAGAGGTTAGTATAGACAGGATGAGAGGTTACTATTTAGTATTGACAGGTACAGAGGTTAGTATAGACAGGTAGAGAGGTTAGTATTTAGTATTGACAGGTAGAGAGGTTAGTATAGACAGGTAGAGAGGTTAGTACAGACAAATAGAGGTTAGTATGGACAGGCAGAGAGGTTGGTATAGACAGGTAGAGAGGTTAGTATAGACCGTTAGAGAGGTTAGTATAGAAAGGTAGAGAGGTTAGTATAGACAAATAGAGGTTAGTATGGACAGGCAGAGAGGTTGGTATAGACAGGTAGAGAGGTTAGTATAGACAGGTAGAGAGGTTAGTATTTAGTATTGACAGGTAGAGAGGTTAGTATAGACAGGTAGAGAGGTTAGTATAGACAGGATGATAGGTTAGTACAGACAAGTAGAGAGGTTAGTATTTAGTATTGACAGGTAGAGAGGTTAGTATAGACAGGTAGAGAGCTTAGTATAGACAGGTAGAGAGGTTAGTATAGACAAATAGAGGTTAGTATGGACAGGTAGAGAGGTTAGTATAGACAGGTAGAGAGGTTAGTATTTAGTATTGACAGGTACAGAGGTTGGTATAGACAGGTAGAGAGGTTAGTATT
>NW_025758860.1:0-4916 GCF_021184085.1 Oncorhynchus gorbuscha | reverse complement strand
GGTTTACTGAACCATCTAGGGTTTACTGATCCATCCCTACAGGATCCCATCTAGGGTTTACTGAACCATCTAGGGCAGGGGTGTCAAACTCATTTCGCATCGTGGGCCACATACGGCCTAGGGAGATGTCAAGTGGGCTCGACCCATTAAAATTATACCATACTGGCTATAAATAACCAAAATAACATGTCTTTCCTTGTTTTGGTGTAAAGAAGCACAAGAACATTAGGAAAATATTGAAATTTAATGAACTATCGCTTACAAAACATTTCATGAAACACCTCAAGATTTCCTTAGACAAATGTGCAATTTACTTTTATCATTCACAAATATGCATTGCAACTGATCCCACTGATTGTACAAAGGCACAAAACTTAATTGGTACTGAAAAATATAGTAATGCACTTTAAGATTAAATGAGACTTTTTAAAGAAAGGAATTTTTAAACCACTTACACATACGCATATAAAATCTAAATGTAATCCTGCGTACACCTTACAAACTAAGGAGAGTGATTTAAATGTGCAATGAAGAAAGGTAAGCTGCCTGTCCTGTAAACTGTAAACTTCCATACATGAAACATACATACACATACAATACATACTGAACATTTATGGAGTTGTATGAACAGTAGAATTCCATCACACAACTTTTGTTTTGAAGCTGCTGACTAACATTAAAGTGAAACTTTCTGTCCAAAAATGATGCAGAAAAATTAATCCATGCTTTTGTCACTTCTAGGTTAGACTACTGCAATGCTCTATTTTCCGGCTACCCGGATAAAGCACTAAATAAACTTCAGTTAGTGCTAAATACGGCTGCTAGAATCCTGACTAGAACCAAAAAATTTGATCATATTACTCCAGTGCTAGCCTCTCTACACTGGCTTCCTGTCAAAGCAAGGGCTGATTTCAAGGTTTTACTGCTAACCTACAAAGCATTACATGGGCTTGCTCCTACCTACCTCTCTGATTTGGTCCTGCCGTACATACCTATACGTACGCTACGGTCACAAGGCATGAGCCTCTAATTGTCCCTAGAATTTCTAAGCAAACAGCTGGAGGCAGGGCTTTCTCCTATAGAGCTCCATTTTTATGGAACGGTCTGCCTACCCATGTCAGAGACGCAAACTCGGTCTCAACCTTTAAGTCTTTACTGAAGACTCATCTCTTCAGTGGGTCATATGATTGAGTGTAGTCTGGCCCAGGAGTGGGAAGGTGAACGGAAAGGCTCTGGAGCAGCGAACCGCCCTTGCTGTCTCTGCCTGGCCGGTTCCCCTTTTTCCACTGGGATTCTCTGCCTCTAACCCTGTTACGGGGGCTGAGTCACTGGCTTGCTGGGGCTCTCTCGTGCCGTCCCTGGGGGGGTGCGTCACCTGAGTGGGTTGATTCACTGTTGTGGTCGGCCTGTCTGGGTTTCCCCCTTTGGGTTGTACCGTGTCGGAGATCTTTGTGGGCTATACTCGGCCTTGTCTCAGGATGGTAAGTTGGTGGTTGTAGATTTCCCTCTAGTGGTGTGGGGGCTGTGCTTTGGCAAAGTGGGTGGGGTTATATCCTTCCTGTTTGGCCCTGTCCGGGGTGTCCTCGGATGGGGCCACAGTGTCTCCTGACCCCTCCTGTCTCAGCCTCCAGTATTTATGCTGCAGTAGTTTATGTGTCGGGGGCTAGGGTCAGTTTGTTTATCTGGAGTACTTCTCCTGTCCTATTCGGTGTCCTGTGTAAATCTAAGTGTGCGTTCTCTAATTCTCTCCTTCTCTCCTTCTTTCTCTCTCTCGGAGGACCTGAGCCCTAGAACCATGCCCCAGGACTACCTGACATGATGACTCCTTGCTGTCCCCAGTCCACCTGGCCATGCTGCTGCTCCAGTTTCAACTGGCCTGGGCCCTAGGACCATGTCCCAGGACTACCTGACATGAGGACTCCTTGCTGTCCCCAGTCCACCTGGCCATGCTCCTGCTCCAGTTTCAACTGTTCTGCCTTACTATTATTCAACCATGCTGGTCATTTATGAACATTTGAACATCTTGGCCACGTTCTGTTATAATCTCCACCCGGCACAGCCAGAAGAGGACTGGCCACCCCACATATGCTCTCTCTAATTCTCTCTTTCTTTCTCTCTCTCGGAGGACCTGAGCCCTAGGACCGTGCCCCAGGACTACCTGACATGATGGCTCCTTGCTGTCCCCAGTCCACCTGACTGTGCTGCTGCTCCAGTTTCAACTGTTCTGCCTTATTATTATTTGACCATGCTGGTCATTTATGAACATTTGAACATCTTGGTCATTTTCTGTTATAATCTCTACCCGGCACAGCCAGAAGAGGACTGGCCACCCCACATAGCCCGGTTCCTCTCTAGGTTTCTTCCTAGGTTTTGGCCTTTCTAGGGAGTTTTTCCTAGCCACCGTGCTTTTACACCTGCATTGTTTGCTGTTTGGGGTTTTAGGCTGGGTTTCTGTACAGCACTTTGAGATATCAGCTGATGTACGAAGGGCTATATAAATAAATTTGATTTGATTTGATTTGATTTGATTAAAGTGCACATTTCTTAAATCACCACAGTAAGGATTCATCTTCACAGAGCTGTATTCTTTCAATGCAAACAGTATCTAAGGCAGCATTTTAAAGGTGTTAGTCTAGTCTGGACTTGTATTTGTACCTGAAACTTGGCATCTTTTGGCCTGTACAAGTGCATCAACACCAGGTGTCATGTCCTGACTAGCTGTCACTTTCAGAATGTCATTTAAGTGCTTGTTTGTGAGCCTTGAACGCATTTTTGTTTTATTGATATTCATCACCGAGAAAATTTGTTCACAAAGGTAGGTTGTCCCAAACATGCACAAAATTTTAGCAGCCAGGGCTGTTAATTTGGAGTAACCTGGTAGTAGATACTGATAAAATCTGTCCAGACCTACAGAGGCAAATTTGCCCTTCAAATCTGCATCACACTGCAAATCAATTATCTCTAGCTGAATTTCGACCGGCAGATCAGAAGCTTTAACTGTGAAAGGTGAGCGAAAAACTGAAAATTCTGTCTCAAGTTCACCAAATACCTGAAAACGTTTCTCAAACTCCCGCAGTAGTCCTGCAATTTTGTCTTTGTACCGTTTCATGTCCGCATCAGGTCTGGTCACACACACATCTCTCAGACAGGGGAAATGAGCAGGGTTGCCATTTGCCAGTTGCATCTCCCACAAAGTCAGCTTCAACCTAAATGCATGTATGTTGTCAGAAAACTGTGTGACAACTTTTTGCGGCCTTGCAACATTTGTTCAGATTGTTCAAGTGTTCAGTAATATCAACCAAGAATACGGGTCCGGCCATTCCTGAGATTGTAATTCCAACACCGGTTTTCCTTTTTTCCATAAACTGTCCGATTTCCTCTCGTAGATCAAAGAAATGCCTCAGCACAGCGCCTCGGCTTAACCATCTCACTTCAGTGTGGTATGGCAGGCTGTGGGTAATGTTGCTGTCGCTGAGAGTTTATCAAACTGACGATGGTTCAGACCTCTGGACCGGATGAAATTTACAGTGCGAACAACCACCTCCATGACGTGGTCCATTTTCAGCGACTTGCAACACAATGCCTCCTGGTGCAAAATACAGTGAAATGTCCAGAAACGATCTCCTCCATTAAGGGCTTGTACTTTGTCTTTGAACTTTTTCGCGGCACCTGCTTTCTTTTCCGACCATGGATGGCGCGCCGTCTGTAGCCAGGCTGACAGCGCTGGACCAGTCCACTCCAACTCTGTCCAATGCAGCAACGCATAGAGCCGGTAAAAATGTCCTCGGCTGTTTGTGGTGTCCATCATTGGCACCAACTCAAGAAACTCTTCAGTAACAGTCAATGTCTCATCAACTCGAATAAATATGGCCAGTTGGGCCAGCATCTGTGATGTCAGTGCTCTCGTCAATTGCCACGGAAAATGCAATAAATGACTTGACTCTCTGTTTCAATTGACTGTCTAAATCTGCCGATAGTTCCGAAATCCTCTCTGCTATAATATTCCTCGTCAGGCTAATATTGGCAAAGCTTGTCGCTTCTCGGGGACATACAAGTTCAGCCGCCTTCATCATGCATCGTTTAACAAAGTCACCGTCGGAATACGGCTTCGATGCTAATGCTATTTCGCTAGCAATTAGGTAGCTGGCTTTTTACCGCTGCTTCACTGACTTCTCGGCTCTGGATGAAAGTTGACTGCTGTTTCCTCAGACCCGCCAGCAATTCGTTAATCTTTATCTCTTCTCAGTTGTCCTTGCAAGCCGTCATATTTTTTCGCTGTGATGAGTCTCAGAGTAAAGTCGAATATTATATTCTTCAATAAAACTTGTTGCAAACACACCAAGCACAAAGGTTTTCCGTGCATCTCTGTAAATAAATAGGACGTGGTCCATTTTCTTTAGAAAATTCTACACTCCTTATCTACTTTTCTCCGTTTGGATAACGACATTTTGGCTAATGATGGTGTAGCGGAGAGGTAGAGACCAAGGTATTAACAACGTCGTAACAAGCAGCAGATGGCGCATTGATACCGTCTGCTGTTTTCAGTCTGTCTCAGTGATGCGGCTTGTCTTCTACTCTGATGGAAAGAGTGCGCCCCTTAGCGGATCATCCATGAATTGCAGCGAATTAAAAATATTAATTCCATGTCTTTTATGCATTTTTTCCACTTTCAAATTATCCTGCGGGCCTGATCGAACCTCCTTGGGGGCCGGTTCCGGCCCGCGGGCCCTATGTTTGACACCCCTGATCTAGGGTTTACTGATTCGTCACTACAGGTCCCATCTAGGGTTTACTGATCCATCTAGGGTTTACTGATCCATCTAGGGTTTACTGATCCATCTAGGGTTTACTGATCCATCTAGGGTTTACTGATCCATCCCTACAGGATCCCATCTAGGGTTTACTGATCCATCCCT
>NW_025758859.1:0-4917 GCF_021184085.1 Oncorhynchus gorbuscha | reverse complement strand
GTAAGAGCTAGGCTGGTAAGAGCTAGGCTGGTAAGAGCTAGGTTGGTAAGAGCTAGGTTGGTAAGAGCTAGGTTGGTAAGAGCTAGGTTTGTACTAGCTATGCTGATGATCATTACACTTTTTCTCTCTGCATCAAGTCTCACTGAGACTGGATTCCCCAGGAAACATGCTATTCAGCTGCCCATGACTGCCTTATCTTAAACGCCTGCTATCTAGAACCTAAAAGTGTTTATCGGCTGTACCCATAGGAGAACCATTTGAAAAATAATTTTTGGTTCCACGTAGAACCCTCTTGGTTCCAGGTATAACTATTTTGGGTTCCATGTAGAACCCTTTCCACAGAGGGATCTACACTGAGTATACCAAATATTAACACAATCCAAATATTGAGTTGCACCCCCTTTTGCCCTTTGTACAGCCTGAATTTATCGGGGCATGAACTCTACAAGGTATCGAAAGAGTTCTACAGGGATGCTGGCCCATGTTGACCCCAATGTGTCCCACAGTTTTGCCAAGTTGCCTGGTTGTCCTGTGTTGTCCTTTGGGTGGTGGACCATTCTTGATACACACAGGAAACTGTTGAGTGTGAAAAACTCAGCAGCGCTGCAGTTCTTGACACAAACCGGTGCGCCTGGCACGTACTACCATACCCCATTCAAAGGCCCTTCAATCATTTGTCTTGCCCATTCACCCTCTGAATGGCACACATACACAATACATGTCTCAAGGCTTGAAAATCATTCTTTAACCTGTCTCCTCCCTTTCATCTACACTGATTGAAGTGGATTTAACAAGTGACATCAATAAGAGATCATAGCTTTCACCTGGATTCACCTGGTCCGTCTATGTCATGGAAAGAGCAGGTTTTTAGTATACTCAGTGTATTTGGAACCTAAAAGTGTTTTACCTGGAACCAAAAAGGGTTCTACCTGGAACCAAAAAGTGTTCGACCTGGAACCAAAAAGGGTTCGACCTGGAAGCAAAAAGGGTTTTCCCTGGAACCTAAAAGTGTTTTACCTGGAACCAAAAAGTGTTCTACCTGGAACCAAAAAGGGTTCCACCTGGAACCAAAAGGGTTCTCCTATGGGGACAGCCGAAGAACCCTCTTAGATTCTGACTGAAGATACTATGTGTTACTGTTCAGTCGTGTCCTGCACATCCACATTATGACAATCGTTCATTTATTTTCTTACAGTAAGTGTCATGAAAAGCCAGGAAACTCAGGAGATGGATGTGTTGCGGACCCTCCCCTTCATCAACTAGTTCCATGGAAATGCTTTGAGTCCACAAAGTTTCTTCAAGAATGTCCTGTACTAGTTATCTTTTAAAATCTCTAATTGATAAAGTTGTAATTTGCTGATTCTCTTCATTGCAGATCTGACCCTCCCACACTTCAAGATGGCCACTACGCTCCGGGATCGCCCCCTCTGTGTTCAGAGGTCCTTGATGAGGATCTGACTCCTCCCACTCTTCAAGATGGCCACTACGCTCCGGGATCGCCCCCTCTGTGTTCAGAGGTCCTTGATGAGGATCTGACTCCTCCCACTCTTCAAGATGGCCACTACGCTCCGGGATCGCCCCTCTGTGTTCAGAGGTCCTTGATGAGGATCTGACTCCTCCCACTCTTCAAGATGGCCACTACGCTCCCGGGATCGCCCCCTCTGTGTTCAGAGGTCCTTGATGAGGATCTGACTCCTCCCACTCTTCAAGATGGCCACTACGCTCCGGGATCGCCCCTCTGTGTTCAGAGGTCCTTGATGAGGATCTGATCCCTCCCACTCTTGAAGATGGCCACTACGCTCCGGGATCACCCCCTCTGTGTTCAGAGGTCCTTGATGAGGATCTGACCCCTCCCACTCTTCAAGATGGCCACTACGCTCCGGGATCGCCCCCTCTGTGTTCAGAGGTCCTTGATGAGGATCTGACTCCTCCCACTCTTCAAGATGGCCACTACGCTCCGGGATCGCCCCCTCTGTGTTCAGAGGTCCTTGATGAGGATCTGACCCCTCCCACCACTCTTTTAATCATTAATCAAATAAAATAAATCTGCCTGTATTATTTGTTCTGTGTCCCAGTCTTTCTGTGTCCCAGTCTTTCTGTGTCCCAGTCTTTCAGTGTCTGTTGGTGAATTGTGATATAATTACTGTATAATCAGATATGCAAAACAGTGTGATGTAGATTTGTTTGTGTCATTGCTTGATCTATTTTAAATGTAAGACGTATTTTGCAGATTTAAACTTTAAAAAGTTGCTAAGGAAACAGATAGAAATGCCACGAACAATGTTTTCTGTATCCAACTGCTATTGTCTGTAGGTAATATGCTGTATTCAGCTGGTCATTACCAGGTTAGGATGAGGTCTTAACTATGACCAGTAGGCTAAGTAATATAGGACATAATATAATTGTCACAATTATGACCAACTGGTCAGATAGAGGTCACAATTATGACCAACTGGTCAGATAGAGGTCACAATTATTACCAGCTGGTCAGATAGAGGTCACAATTATGACCAACTGGTCAGATAGAGGTCACAATTACGACCAGCTGGTCAGATAGAGGTCACAATTATTACCAACTGGTCAGATAGAGGTCACAATTACGACCAGCTGGTCAGATAGAGGTCACAATTATTACCAGCTGGTCAGATAGAGGTCACAATTATTACCAACTGGTCAGATAGAGGTCACAATTATGACCAACTGGTCAGATAGAGGGCACAATTATTACCAGCTGGTCAGATAGAGGGCACAATTATTACCAGCTGGTCAGATAGAGGGCACAATTATTACCAGCTGGTCGTACGGTGGTCAGAAAAAGCCTTCATATTTGTTGTTGTAAATTGGTGTATAACTCCTGTCTCTCTCTGCTGTGTGTTCTAGGTGGTGTAGTGTTTAACTCCTGTCTCTCTCTGCTGTGTGTTCTAGGTGGTGTAGTGTATATCTCCTGTCTCTCTCTGCTGTGTGTTCTAGATAGTGTTTATCTCCTGTCTCTCTCTGCTGTGTGTTCTAGGTGGTGTAGTGTTTATCTCCTGTCTCTCTCTGCTGTGTGTTCTAGGTGGTGTAGTGTTTAACTCCTGTCTCTCTCTGCTGTGTGTTCTAGGTGGTGTAGTGTTTAACTCCTGTCTCTCTGCTGTGTGTTCTAGGTGGTGTGGTGTTTAACTCCTGGCTCTCTCTGCTGTGTGTTCTAGATGGTGTAGTGTATAACTTCTGTCTCTCTCTGCTGTGTGTTCTAGATAGTGTTTATCTCCTGTCTCTCTCTGCTGTGTGTTCTAGGCGGTGTAGTGTTTAACTCCTGTCTCTCTCTGCTGTGTGTTCTAGATAGTGTTTATCTCCTGTCTCTCTCTGCTGTGTGTTCTAGATAGTGTATAACTCCTGTCTATCTCTGCTGTGTGTTCTAGATAGTGTTTATCTCCTGTCTCTCTCTGCTGTGTGTTCTAGATAGTGTTTATCTCCTTTCTCTCTCTGCTGTGTGTTCTAGATAGTGTTTATCTCCTGTCTCTCTCTGCTGTGTGTTCTAGATAGTGTTTATCTCCTGTCTCTCTCTGCTGTGTGTTCTAGGTGGTGTAGTGTTTAACTCCTGTCTCTCTGCTGTGTGTTCTAGATAGTGTCTATATCCTGTCTCTCTCTGCTGTGTGTTCTAGGTGGTGTAGTGTTTATCTCCTGTCTCTCTCTGCTGTGTGTTCTAGGTGGTGTAGTGTTTAACTCCTGTCTCTCTCTGCTGTGTGTTCTAGGTGGTGTAGTGTATATCTCCTGTCTCTCTCTGCTGTGTGTTCTAGATAGTGTTTATCTCCTGTCTCTCTCTGCTGTGTGTTCTAGGTGGTGTAGTGTTTATCTCCTGTCTCTCTCTGCTGTGTGTTCTAGGTGGTGTAGTGTTTAACTCCTGTCTCTCTCTGCTGTGTGTTCTAGGTGGTGTAGTGTTTAACTCCTGTCTCTCTGCTGTGTGTTCTAGGTGGTGTGGTGTTTAACTCCTGGCTCTCTCTGCTGTGTGTTCTAGATGGTGTAGTGTTTAACTCCTGTCTCTCTCTGCTGTGTGTTCTAGATGGTGTAGTGTTTATCTCCTGTCTCTCTGCTGTGTGTTCTAGATAGTGTTTATCTCCTGTCTCTCTCTGCTGTGTGTTCTAGGTGGTGTAGTGTTTATCTCCTGTCTCTCTCTGCTGTGTGTTCTAGGTGGTGTAGTGTTTAACTCCTGTCTCTCTCTGCTGTGTGTTCTAGGTGGTGTAGTGTATATCTCCTGTCTCTCTCTGCTGTGTGTTCTAGATAGTGTTTATCTCCTGTCTCTCTCTGCTGTGTGTTCTAGATAGTGTTTATCTCCTGTCTCTCTCTGCTGTGTGTTCTAGGTGGTGTAGTGTATATCTCCTGTCTCTCTCTGCTGTGTGTTCTAGATAGTGTTTATCTCCTGTCTCTCTCTGCTGTGTGTTCTAGGTGGTGTAGTGTTTAACTCCTGGCTCTCTCTGCTGTGTGTTCTAGGTGGTGTAGTGTATAACTCCTGTCTCTCTCTGCTGTGTGTTCTAGATAGTGTTTATCTCCTGTCTCTCTCTGCTGTGTGTTCTAGATGGTGTAGTGTTTATCTCCTGTCTCTCTCTGCTGTGTGTTCTAGGTGGTGTAGTGTTTAACTCCTGTCTCTCTCTGCTGTGTGTTCTAGGTGGTGTAGTGTTTAACTCCTGGCTCTCTCTGCTGTGTGTTCTAGATGGTGTAGTGTTTAACTCCTGTCTCTCTCTGCTGTGTGTTCTAGATGGTGTAGTGTTTAACTCCTGTCTCTCTCTGCTGTGTGTTCTAGATGGTGTAGTGTTTAACTCCTGTCTCTCTCTGCTGTGTGTTCTAGGTGGTGTAGTGTTTATCTCCTGTCTCTCTCTGCTGTGTGTTCTAGGTGGTGTAGTGTTTAACTCCTGTCTCTCTGCTGTGTGTTCTAGGTGGTGT
>NW_025758858.1:0-4919 GCF_021184085.1 Oncorhynchus gorbuscha | reverse complement strand
GAGACAGAGGGAGAGAGAGGAGGAGAGACAGAGAGGAGAGTGAGACAGAGGGAGACAGAGAGAGAGAGAGGAGAGACAGAGGAGAGAGACAGAAACAGAGAGGAGAGACAGAGAGGAGAGACAGAGAGAGAGAGTGAGACAGAGGGAGACAGAGAGAGAGACAGAGGGAGACAGAGAGGGAGACAGAGAGAGAGACAGAGACAGAGAGGAGAGACAGAGAGAGAGAGTGAGACAGAGGGAGACAGAGAGAGAGACAGAGGGAGACAGAGAGAGAGACAGAGGGAGACAGAGAGAGAGACAGAGGAGAGAGACAGAGACAGAGAGGAGAGACAGAGAGGAGAGACAGAGAGGAGAGACAGAGAGAGACAGAGGAGAGAGACAGAGACAGAGAGGAGAGACAGAGAGGAGAGACAGAGAGGAGAGACAGAGAGGAGAGACAGAGAGAGACAGAGGAGAGAGACAGAAACAGAGAGGAGAGACAGAGAGGAGAGACAGAGAGAGAGAGTGAGACAGAGGGAGACAGAGAGGGAGACAGAGAGAGAGACAGAGGAGAGAGACAGAGACAGAGAGGAGAGACAGAGAGGAGAGACAGAGAGGAGAGACAGAGAGAGAGAGTGAGACAGAGGGAGACAGAGAGGGAGACAGAGAGAGAGACAGAGGAGAGAGACAGAGACAGAGAGGAGAGACAGAGAGGAGAGAGAGAGGAGAGACAGAGAGAGAGACAGAAACAGAGCAGAGACAGAACATGTATATCTATAATAAGCCTAACTGTAATCTCCCTCCCTGCCACTAGGGTGCAGTAGAGGCTGTGGCAGAGTAAGGTATAGTAATTAACTGCTGCAACACTAACAAACCCATCATGTCATCAACAGCAGCCCTCGTAGTAATTTAGTATATGCTTATCTATTTGAATACAACATTTACATGTGTTGAATGCAGGGAAGAAGTGGGTTGGGGAGTTCAGGAGACTTCCATCTGTTCAATCACAAGAGAGAATACCACGTTGAATGTACAAACATCTGGCCCTGGGCCCTGCACCCTGGGACCTGCACCCTGGGCCCTGCACCCTGGGCCCTGCACCCTGGGCCCTGCACCCTGGGCCCTGCACCCTGGGACCTGCACCCAGGGACCCTGCACCCAGGGACCCTGCACCCTGGGCCCTGCACCCTGGGCCCTGCACCCTGGGCCCTGCACCCTGGGCTCTGCACCCTGGGCTCTGCACCCTGCACCCTGGGACCTGCACCCTGGGACCTGCACCCTGGGTCCCTCTATATAAACAATAAGGGATTTCAGGACAGAAACAGCCCCTATTAAACACTCTTTTACTAAATATTCAGACCCCTTTTTATTTTAACCACTAGGCTACCCTGTCGACCCCTTGACTTGTGGTTACTAGTCCAACGCTCTAACCACTAGGCTACCCTGCCGCCCCCTTGACTTGTGGGGATATTTTATTTAACCACTAGGCTACCCTGCCGCCCCCTTGACTTGTGGGGATATTTTATTTAACCACTAGGCTACCCTGCCGCCCCCTTGACTTGTGGGGATATTTTATTTAACCACTAGGCTACCCTGCCGCCCCCTTGACTTGTGGGGATATTTTATTTAACCACTAGGCTACCCTGCCGCCCCCTTGACTTGTGGGGATATTTTATTTAACCACTAGGCTACCCTGCCGCCCCCTTGACTTGTGGGGATATTTTTCAGGGACTGGGAGACTAGTCGGGATGAAGGGAAAGATGAACGGAGTAAAGTAGAGAGAGATCCTTGATGAAAACCTGCTCCAGAGCGTACATATGTAAACGTGATATTTCTTTATTTCTAATTTTTGGATGGGACATTTCTTTAAACCTGTTTTTGCTTTGTCATTACGGGGTATTGTGTGTAGTTTAATGAGAAACAAAACAATTGAATCCATTTTAGAATAAGGCTGTAACGTAACAAAATGTGGAAAAAGTCAAGGGGTCTGAATACTTTCCGAATGCACTTTAGATGAGAAGGGACAGGATTTACAGGCTGTACTGTACAGCTGAATATCTCACATTACTACTAGTGAGGGGGATCTGTCTGACTGACACATATACCCTCTCCTAGGATGAGTCACACACAGAGGAAATGCTATAGACATCATCACAATACGCTTTCACTACTTATCATAGGACCGGAGTGTAAAAGACATCCTCATGTCAACCAGACAGACAGTCAAAGCCCCGTAGTCACAGGGTGAACGGAGAGAATATTAAACAACGTTACTGCTTTTCTCCAAGCTGCAAATCATTTAACTAATAATCAAATTAGGATTTAGGGGCTCTGGTCTAAAGTAGTGCTCTATATAGGGAATAGGGCTCTGGTCTATAGTAGTGCACTATATAGGGAATAGGGCTCTGGTCTAAAGTAGTGCACTATATAGGGAATAGGGCTCTGGTCTAAAGTAGTGCACTATATAGGGAATAGGGCTCTGGTCTAAAGTAGTGCACTATATAGGGAATAGGGCTCTGGTCTATAGTAGTGCACTATATAGGGAATAGGGCTCTGGTCTAAAGTAGTGCACTATATAGGGAATAGGGCTCTGGTCTATAGTAGTGCACTATATAGGGAATAGGGCCCTGGTCTAAAGTAGTGCACTATATAGGGAATAGGGCTCTGGTCTATAGTAGTGCACTATATAGGGAATAGGGCCCTGGTCTAAAGTAGTGCACTATATAGGGAATAGGGCTCTGGTCTATAGTAGTGCACTATATAGGGAATAGGGCCCTGGTCTATAGTAGTGCTCTATATAGGGAATAGGGCTCTGGTCTATAGTAGTGCTCTATATAGGGAATAGGGCTCTGGTCTATAGTAGTGCACTATATAGGGAATAGGGCTCTGGTCTATAGTAGTGCACTATATAGGGAATAGGGCTCTGGTCTATAGTAGTGCACTATATAGGGAATAGGGCTCTGGTCTATAGTAGTGCTATATAGGGAATAGGGCTCTGGTCTATAGTAATTGCACTATATAGGGAGCCAGGGCTCATTATAGTAGTGCACTATATGAGAATAGGGCTCTGGTCTATAGTAGTGCTCTATACTGAGAATAGGCTCTGGTCTATAGTAGTGCACTATATAGGGGCAGGCCCTAGTCTAAAGAAGTGATGCACTATATAGAATAGGAGCTCTGGTCTATAGTAGTGCACTATAGGGAATAGGGCCCCTGGTCCTAAAGTAGTGCACTATATAGGGAATAGGGCTCTGGTCCTATATTGGTACTATATGAGAATAGGGCTCTGGTCTATAGTAGTGCACTATATAGGGAATAGGGCTCTGGTCTATAGTTAGTGCACTATATAGGGAATAGGGCATATATAGTGCATTCCTGCAGCAACCCACGCTAGCACTGTCTGAAGAGCACAGACTACAGATAGACAGCTGGACATAGACTACAGATAGACATAGACTACAGATAGACATAGACTACAGATAGACATAGACTACAGATAGACATAGACTACAGATAGACATAGACTACAGATAGACATAGACTACAGATAGACAGACTACAGATAGACATCTGGACATAGACTACAGATAGACATAGACTACAGATAGACATAGACTACAGATAGACATAGACTACAGATAGACATAGACTACAGATAGACAGACTACAGATAGACATCTGGACATAGACTACAGATAGACATAGACTACAGATAGACATAGACTACAGATAGACATAGACTACAGATAGACATAGACTACAGATAGACATAGACTACAGATAGACAGACTACAGATAGACATCTGGACATAGACTACAGATAGACATAGACTACAGATAGACATAGACTACAGATAGACATAGACTACAGATAGACATAGACTACAGATAGACATAGACTACAGATAGACATAGACTACAGATAGACAGACTACAGATAGACATAGACTACAGATAGACATAGACTACAGATAGACATAGACTACAGATAGACATAGACTACAGATAGACATAGACTACAGATAGACATAGACTATAGATAGACATAGACTACAGATAGACATAGACTACAGATAGACATAGACTACAGATAGACATAGACTACAGATAGACAGACTACAGATAGACATAGACTACAGATAGACATAGACTAGTCAGGTGCTTCACCTGGTAGTCAGGTGCTTCACCTGGTAGTCAGGTGCTTCACCTGGTAGTCAGGTGCTTCACCTGGTAGTCAGGTGCTTCACCTGGTAGTCAGGTGCTTTACCTGGTAGTCAGGTGCTTCACCTGGTAGTCAGGTGCTCACCTGGTAGTCAGGTGCTTCACCTGGTAGTCAGGTGCTTCACCTGGTAGTCAGGTGCTTCACCTGGTAGTCAGGTGCTTCACCTGGTAGTCAGGTGCTTCACCTGGTAGTCAGGTGCGCTTCACCTGGTAGTCAGGTGCTTCACCTGGTAGTCAGGTGCTTCACCTGGTAGTCAGGTCCTTTACCTGGTAGTCAGGTGCTTTACCTGGTACTTTACCTGGTAGTCAGGTGCTTTACCTGGTAGTCAGGTGCTTTACCTGGTAGTCAGGTGCTTTACCTGGTAGTCAGGTGCTTTACCTGGTAGTCAGGTGCTTTACCTGGTAGTCAGGTGCTTTACCTGGTAGTCAGGTGCTTTACCTGGTAGTCAGGTTCTTCTTCATCCCGTACTCCAGTGGACGTCAAATTCTTTAACCAAAGATGTTTCTTTTCTTCTAAATACTGTAAAACTATTCGGTGGAATGTTCTGAACGGGCAAAGTGAAATGTTGTGCCTAAATGTTCTGTTGACGACAAAAGTTATTTTGCTTTGACTCTAGCGCTTCATTTTGCAGGGCAAAAACAAAAGCCAAAGCCAACGCACAACAGATGTTCTTCCTAAATTCCCTTTGCCCTCCGAGTCTCCCACTCGCTCGATAGCG